>NC_141873.1:423912254-424063769 GCF_056163025.1 Triticum urartu | reverse complement strand
CATCTCATTGCATTTAGATGGCTACTTGCTGTAAATCACAGACCGGTGTCATATTTGAATCGCTTGCCATTTCCAAACCGTAACTCCGATTCCGGTGTTCTTTATATCATTTTCAAGCGATTTCATCTCATCTTTCCAGTGGCACACTTGGATTTCCAAGTTGAGGCCAGCTTCATTCATTCCTTTGCAAATCATGCATATGCATCGCATACCGCATCCCGCATATCATACCATGTTCATGTGTTGGTTGTTTACTATGTTGTGTGCTTTCTTTTCCGGTGTTTGCTTCTTCAGGTTGGTTCCGATTACGTCGCGTTTGTGAGGACATGTTCGTCTACGTCCATTTGTCTTCTTCATGGACTCGTTCTTCTTCCTTGCGGGATTTCAGGAAAGATGATCATACCCTTGAAATCACTTCTATCTTTGCTTGCTTAGTTGCTCGCTCTTTTGCTATGCCTATGCTGCGGTACCTACCACTTGCTTATCATGCCTCCTACTTTGTTGAACCAAGCCTCTAACCCACCTTGTCCTAGCAAACCGTTGATTGGCTATGTTACCGCTTTGCTCAGCCCCTCTTATAGCGTTGTTAGTTGTAGGTGAAGTTTGAAGTTTGTTCCTTGTTGGAACATGGAGATGTTGTTCCTTGTTGGAACATGTTTACTTGATGGGATATCACTATATATCTTATTTAATTAATGCATCTATATACTTGGTAAAGGGTGGAAGGCTCGGCCTTATGCCTGGTGTTTTGTTCCACTCTTGCCGCCCTAGTTTCCGTCATATCAGTGTTATGTTCCCGGATTTTGCGTTCCTTACGCGGTTGGGTAATAATGGGAACCCCTTGACAGTTCGCCTTGAGTAAAACTCTTCCAGCAATGCCCAACATTGGTTTTACCATTCGCCACCTAGCCTTTTCTTTTCCCTTGGGGGTCGCGCGCCCAAGGGTCATCATTATTATAAACCCCCGGGCCAGTGCTCCTCTGAGTGTTGGTCCAACTTGTCAGCCGCCGGTGGCCACCAGGGGCAACTCTGGGCTGGCCTACCGGAAGTTTAGACAATCCGGTGTGCCCTGAGAAAGAGATATGTGTAGCTCCTATCGGGATTTGTCGGCACATTCGGGCGGTGTTGCTGGTTTAGTTTTACCTTGTCGAAATGTCTTGTAACCGGGATTCCGAGTCTGATCGGGTCTTCCCGCTAGAAGGTCTATTCCTTCGTTGACCGTGAGAGCTTGTCATTGGCTAAGTTGGGACACCCCTGCAGGGATTTGAACTTTCAAAAGCCGTGCCCCCGGTTATGGGCTGATGGGAATTTGTTAACGTCTGGTTGTAGAAAACCTGAAGTTGACCTTAATTAAAATGCATCAACCGCGTGTGTTACCGTGATGGTCTCTTTCCGGCGGAGTCCGGGAAGTGAACACAGTGTTGGAGTAATGCTTGACGTAGGTTGTTTTAGGATCACTTCTTGATCATACTTTTATCGACCGTGCTTTGCCTTCTCTTCTCGCTCTCATTTGCGTATGTTAGCCACCATATATGCTAGTCGCTTGCTGCAGCTCCACCTCATACTTTTACCTTACCCATAAGCTTAAATAGTCTTGATCGCGAGGGTGCGAGATTGCTGAGTCCCCGTGACTCACAGATACTTCCAAAGCCAGCTTGTAGGTGCCGATGAGTCCGTATAGATGACGCAACCCAGCTCAGGAGGAGCTCGATGAAGATCTTGTCCTTGTGTTGTTTTGTTCTAGTTGATCAGTTGTGGAGCCCAGTCGGGACGACCGAGGATCTGTGTAGCATTTGGGGTAGTCTTCTTTTATTTTGGCTCCATAGTCGGGCCTTGATTGTATTTGGATGATGTAATGCTTTATTCATGTTTTGTGTGAAGTGGCGATTGTAAGCCAACTTTGTATCTTTTTCCCTTATGTATTACATGGGTTGTGTGAAGATTACCTCACTTGCGACATTTCTTTCAATGCGGTTATGCCTCTAAGTCGTGCTTCGACACGTGGGAGATATAGCCGCATCGAGGGCGTTACACCATGAGAGGAGGAAAAAAGTGCAGCAGACCCAAATGCAGGTGCTGCAAGCAAGGGTAGACGCGATAGAGGAACGAGAAGCAAATCGCAGCAAACGTACTGCCGAAGCTTCCCTCGAAGCTACCCCGCAATCTCAGCGTAGAAGCAGCGTGGCTTCCACCGAGCTGCTTCAGCTGGAGCATGCCTTGAGGGCTCCTGCCAGCTATCCCGTGGATGCTATCATGGAGTCTCAAAATTGCCACCTTATGACGCAATGGATGAATTTGAAGGTCAAGCCGGCTGTTGGCTCTGTTTATCCTACTGAACCCGGCACAACTTTTCACTGCCAGCCAATTCCAAAAGGATATGCTAGGGTGATGGTGGATGAAATAACAGAGGGATTTGAGGACCTCCAGCTTGACCACCCTACCGGTGAAGGGGAGACTCGGCTGTGGTCTGCTCTGAAGACTCCATTCCTATGGCGGAAGGAGCTCATCAACCTTCCGAACTGGACGCCTCCGCCTCCTCCTCCTCCTCCGGCGAGTCAGGGCACTCCACCTCCTCCACCGCCTCCTCCTCCGGCGAGTGACGATCAGGGCCCTTGGCCGGCTCCTTCTCCGGCGCGTGGCGGCACTCCGCCTGCGCCGGCGCGCCCGAGCAGCCAGCCTCCTCCTTCTCCACCTCGTCAGCAAGGGCGGAAGAGACCCGCCGCCGCTCTGGCAGCTGCTCCGGCGCGTCGTAGTCCTTCTCCTCTGCCTCGTAAGCAAGTAAAGTAGACAACCGCTTCATCTGCTCGGCCGACGTCTAGCAGTACAACCAGAGGCGGGAGGACATACAGATTCGGTACTTCTCTGAAGAGTCCACAGAAGATACCATACGAGAGGACCCCGGAGGAGAATGCGAAGATCTTGCGAACCGAAGTGGATGACTGGTTTCAAGGGTTGAAAGCAAAGAGACATCCACCTCCGGAGGAGAAGGTAGATCCGGCGAAAGTGAAGCGCACTCTGGCTGCCCTGGCAAAACCACCCAAGTCTCCGCCGAAAGGCAACTATGAGTGCATTATTGCAAAGACATGGGCCGAAGCGGAGCGGTCGGGAAGTACAGTCAGTGATCAAAGGCTGAAGGAACGACGAGCAGCTGGGAAACAAATTGCCCAGCTCGGCGAACAAGCGAAGCAATCGTGCCCCCCGCTCAAGGTGCCTAGCGACATCGTCGATCCAAGGATGGTGCCCGGTTATGGCAATGTTGACGATTACCTGCCCGACGATGTACATTATGATCCCATGGAGGTGCAGATACACAGATACGAGTACGGGAAGCCTCTCGTCAAAGATGAAAAATCTTTAACAACGATGATGCGAAGATTACATGATTGGTACTTGAAAATCTTCAAAGAGTCTGGGGGGAGGAGTACTTTGTATGCGAGGGTTAAACCGGAGCATGACCTCATTGGAATTGAACTGTTGCCTATTCCATTTGAGGAGTTCTATCAGTTTTTCAATCAATTGGCCCTCAATAAAACAACGATCACCTGCTACTCTCTGTAAGTACTACTACTTCTGTCATTAAGTCTCTCTATATAGCTCATCTCTTTCATTGCATGTATTTATAATTATCCTCACTATATTATGCAGATTGAAGATCGCCGAATTGAAGAAAAGACAAATCGGTGTTATTGGGTTCGTTAACACATATCTCATAGATGCAACTGAGGTTGAACATCGTCCCGAAGATACCGAGGCCAACTTGCTACGATCATTCAAAAAAATGAAAACAAAGATATAATACTCTTTCCTTACAACTTCAAGTGAGTGTTACTGTCTTGTGCATATTCGGTTTCCCTTATATATTAGTCCAGGTTATAGTAATGTAATTGTTGAGTTATGCATGCGTGTGTAGTTTCTACTATATTCTCCTAGAAATTAGGCTTGAGCAGGGAGTAGTAACCGTCTTGGACTCTAAACGAAAAGATCCCCAGGAGTATGTGGACATGACTGAAATCCTCAAGAAGTAAGTTAAATCGATCATTATCCACCATATCAGCTACTTTGTTCATTTCCTGATATCAAGTAATTGTTTTCTTTATCCGGCAGGGTTTGGAGAAAATTCACCAGAAAAGTTCTAGGACTGCCGAAGGAGCTGGAATTTAGACACCCGAAAGTAAGTACTATAGTAGCATGTTCCACGCATCTCCTAGTGATTCAAGCACTAGTTTCATCAATACCATTTAGCATTCTTGCTTATCAGTTTGATTGACCTCTATTTCTTGTAAAGTGGTTGTGGCAGGAACAAGGGAATGATTTCTATGGATATTACGTCTGCGAGTCCATCTGCCACACGACCTGTGAGCGGGGCGGGTACTCTGACGAACAATATGAAGTACGTAAATAACAACATTCACAATTTTATTTTATTACCATCATTTGTGTTGAGTTTCATTCATTCATATATATATATGTATTGACCCCCTTCTTCAAATTAGATGTTTCGGAAGCGAGCAATTCAAGAGGAATTGGCAGCATTCTTTCTTGACCACGTGATCGCTGAAGACGGAGAATACTATGTGGACCATGAGTCCGTATGATTATATTTGTAAGAGATAATTATTGTTTATATGTAGCCGGTAGTGTCGGATAGATATACAAGAACTTTTTGTTCGACCAATCTCTCAGAGAAGGAGAGGTGGTCGATATCACTTCTCTCTGTATGCATATATGTTCATGACGATCTTCTGTTTCCTTCGTTTGCTTACTAGCTAGCTAGCGTGTCTAGTCCTCTCTATACGTATGTATAGTACGTAGCGTCGACCAAGCACGGACATAAGAGACGACACTTCTCTCTATTAATTATAGCTAGCTAACACAATATATGAAACACCTAAATTAACCCCCCAAAACCCCCAAACACCCCCCTTTAAAAAAAACAAAAACCCCAACCACAGAAATGCTGACGCGTGGATGCCTATTGGTCCCGGTTGGTGCCACCAACCGGGACCAAAGGGTCTCCTGCCTGGGCTCCGCGCACAGGCCACGTGGAGGCCCATCTGTCCCGGTTCTGGATTGAACCGGGACTAAAGGGACATGGCATTAGTACTGACCCTTTAGTCCCGGTTCCAGAACTGGGACAAAAGGCCCTTACGAACCGGGACAACAGGCCCTTTTTCTACCAGTGTAAAGACTTATGCCGCTTCGAGCGAGGAGTCGGCTCTGTCCGGCCAAGGCGTGGATAGCGCCCCGAACTCGGTCTTCCGAATACCAGGGGCTTCGCCGAAATTTAAAATTATAGAATTCTATGGCTAAGTGAGAGTGTTCATGCATTATAGTCCGATTGCCTTGTTCGTTGTGCTGAGCGCCTCCCTCGAAGGACCCAAACATGGTAAAAAGAGCGGTCAGGTTTATCCCCGAACACCCCAGCACTAGCGGCACGGGGGCAGAAGCCGATGACTCGCCATCTCCCAGAATTGATAAACAGCCGCACAGAAGGTAATATTTTAAATTCGAACAGCATTGCTTAGCGCATATGAACAAGTTTTCAGCGCACGGGACAAAACGAGTGAGTTTTACTCAAAAATTACATCCCTGGAACATTCATCCGCCATAAGGCGGGCACCCTTCAGAACATCCTTATAATAATTCTCGGGCTTGCGATGCTCTTTCCCCGGCGGTGGCCCGTCCTTCACAAGCTTCTCAGCATACAGCTTGCCCCAGTGTACCTTAGCACGGGCAAGGGCCCTACGGGCACCTTCAATGCAGACAGAGCGCTTGATGACTTCGAGCCTTGGACATGCCCCGACCAGCCGCCGCACAAGCCCGAAATAGCTCCCAGGTAGAGCCTCTCCAGGACACATCCGAACTATGAGGCCCTTCATGGCCTGTTCAGCCGCCTTGTGGAGCTCGACCAGTTGCTTCAGCTGGTCGCTTAGGGGCACGGGGTGTGCGGCCTCAGCATACTGAGACCAGAACACCTTCTTTGTTGAGCTGTCCTCCTCGGCTCGATAGAATTCGACGGCATCGGACACGCTACGGGGAAGATCTGCGAATGCTCCTGGAGAGCTCCGGATTCGGGTAAGTAACAAGTAACTCACGTTTATGTGTTTGCTTTGCATAAAGAATGCCTTACCCGCCGCTATCTTTTTCACCGCATCCAACTCCTGGAGGGTCTTCTAGGATTCGGCCTTGGCAGACTTGGCCTTTTCAATAGCCACCGCGAGCTCGGACGCTCGCGTCTTTGAGTCAAGCTCCAAACTCTCATGTTTTTTCATGAGAGCCTGGAGCTCTTGCCGCACCTTGCCAACCTGGGTCTCATACTTCTCCCGCTCGGTGCGCTCCGTGGCCGCTGTCTTCTCGGCCTCGAACGACACTTGCTTAAGGGTCGCCACCTCAGATGTGGCCCCTATAATAGCCATGATAATCCTGTAATTTTTTGCAATTGCACTTTATATATATATATTCAAACAAGGTATTTCTTACCTTCCTTGTCCTCGAGCTGCTTCTTGGCATGCCCGAGCTCTTGCTCGGACTGCTCGAGGTTCTGCTTTAGCGTGTCCACTTCCTCAGTCAGTGCGACGGACGCCAGCAGAGAAGCCTGCATACGCATATTGACTCCTTTTTGTTAGACTCCTGCGAATTTTATTTGATCCTCTATTCAGCTTTTCTTCCCGAACGCCAAACAGAGCCTCAGGGGCTACGGTCTATGCGGTAATATTATTTACACATTCTTTACTTACCTCAAAGCCTGTTAAAGGATAGCACAAGCTTCAGTCAATCTGCTCTTGGCGGACTGAACCTTCTGGACCACCGCACTCATAATGGTGCGGTGCTCCTCGTCGATGGAGGCGCCTTTGAGCACCTCCAACAGATTGTCCGGTGCCTCCGGTTGGACGGCGGTCACCGGCATGGTGGGCTTGCTCCTCTTGGAAGGAGGTCGCCCGCCGGACTCTAGAGCCTTTGAAGGTTCCGGAGCGGCGTCCGGCCTAGAGCCGGACTTGGAACCCTGGGGAGTTTTATCCCCTTAACTCCTGGAGTCCGGGAGGTCGCCTTGTGGCGCCTCCAGGACCATCTCCTCCTGGCTGGGAACCTATCGGGACAACACTTCGGCGTCGTTTGTAGGGCGGGGGGAGGTAGCCGTCGGAAGCGAATTCACATCCGACGAGTCCAGTGAACCGCTCGACGGTGTGTCGAGCCGGTCTTTGGGTGGGCTACATAATCATATTCGACATAAGGGAAAGCTGTGCAATAAAGGAATACTATGAATTACTCTAGTATTCGGATACTTACGATTTCGCCATGGGCTTGTCCCTGATCGGCCACTCCTCTCCGCCGTCATCGGCGTTGGTGGAGTAGTCCGGAGGAAGGGTTTTCCCCTTCTTGGACCCTTCGGCCTCCCAAGTGAGGGCGGCCTTCCTTTTCCTCTCTCCCCCGCTGGAGGGGGAGAGGTCTCTTCTTCCTCCTCCTCGTCTCCATGGGAGGAATGCGCCTTGGAGCCGTCGGATGATGAACCCGACACCTCCTGGTGCCGGGCACTTTTTCGAGTCCCCGTGGCCTTCTCCGGCACCACATAGGGTGCCGGAACCAGCAGCTTCGCCAAGCGGGCATCGGCTGGGTCTTCGGGCAAAGGAGCTGGACAGTCGATCTGTCCGGACTTCGCCTTCCAATCCTGTCAAAGGTAAGGGAGCTTAGATCCCGCATAGAGTTAAACTATGAAAAACTAGTACCCTGTAAAAGGTACAAACAACTTACCATGCTAGCGTGACGCTGCGCGCTGAATCCGCGATCCTCGGTAGCGGATACGGGAGCCTCGGCGCCCTTGAAAAGCACCTTCCAGGAATCTTCGTATGTCGTGTCGAAGATCCTGCTCAGAGTTCGGTGCTGCGCCGGGTTGAACTCCCACAGATTGAAGGCCCGTTGTTGACACGGGAGGATCCGGCGGATGAGCATAACCTGGACTACGTTGACAAGCTTGAGCTGCTGGTTCACCAGGGTTTGGATGCATGTTTGCAGTCCAGTCACCTCTCCTTTGCTGCCCCACGACAGGACCGTCTCTTTCCAGGACGTGAGCCGCGTTGGGGTCTGGACCGGAACTAGGGGGCTGCGACCCACCCAGGTCGCGCGGCTCGGTGATGTAAACCACCCCGATTGCCACCCCTTCAAGGTCTCCACAAAGGAGCCCTCGAGCCATAAGACGTTGGGCATCTTGACCACCATGGCGCCTCCACACTCCGCCTGGTTGCCGCGCACCACCTTCGGCTTGACATTGAAAGTCTTGAGCCATAGGCCGAAATGGGGGCGGATGCAGAGGAAAGCCTTGCACACGACGATAAACGCCGAGATGTTGAGGATGAAATTCGGGGCCAGATCATGGAAATCCAGGCCGTAGTAGAACATGAGTCCCTGGACGAATGCATGAATAGGAAAGCCCAGTCCGCGGAGGAAGTGGGGAGGAACACTACCCTCTCATGGGGCCTTGGGGTGGGGAGGAGCTGCCCCTCTTCGGGAAGCCGGTACGCGATGTTGTTAGACAAGTATCCGGCCTTCCTCAGTTTTTTATGTGTCCCTCCATGACGGAGGAGACCATCCACTTGCCTCCCGCTCCGGACATGGCTGGAGAAGGTTGAGGTGGGGAGTGCGGACTTGGGCGCTGGAGCTCGAGTGCGTGAAAATGGATAGGCAAAGGAGGAAGAAGGCGTCGGTGAAAAGGTGGATCCTTATCCCCTTATATGGGTGGACGCAACTACCTGTCCCCACCAGCCTGGTAAAACTCGCTTATCTCCAAGCGCCGTAATCGATGGCGCAGTTGGGTTACCCACGCCCGTATTGATGATAATCCCGGAATAAGGGGACACGATCTCTGCTTCGACGAGACGTGCCAAGGAAACCGCCTCGCATGACACGCTGATGTGGGACAATGAAACGATTCGAATAAAGGCTTGCCCATGGCGATGACACACTACGGAATACGTTAGCAGATTAGATTTGTGTAAATTTTATTCTCTCTATGGTAATATGTGGAAACTTATTTTGCAGAGCCGGACACTATCTTTGTGTTCAAAATCTTCTATGAAGTACTTGGAGGAGGAACCCGCCTTGCAATGCCGAAGACAATCTGCGCGCCGGCTCGTCGTCATTGAAGCCTGGTTCAGGGGCTACTGAGGGAGTCCTGGATTAGGGGGTGTCCGGATGGCCGGACAATACCTTCAGCCGGACTCCTGGACTATGAAGATACAATTTTGAAGACTTCGTCCCGTGTCCGGAAGGGACTTTCCTTGGCGTGGAAGGCAAGCTTGGCGATACGGATATGTGGATCTCCTACCATTGTAACCGACTTTGTGTAACCCTATCCCTCTCCGGTGTCTATATAAATCGGAGGGTTTTAGTCCATAGGACAACATACAGAACAACAAACATACCATAGGCTAGCTTCTAGGGTTTAGCCTCTCCGATCTCGTGGTAGATCTACTCTTGTACTACCCATATCATGAATATTAATCAAGCAGGACGTAGGGTTTTACCTCCATCAAGAGGGCCCGAACCTGGGTAAAACTTTGTGTCCCTTGCCTCCTGTTACCATCCGGCCTAGACGCACAGCTCGGGACCCCCTACCCGAGATCCGCCGATTTTGACATCGACACCCTCCCTCGCCAGATCCACATGCTCGATCGCGTCCGTCGCCATTCGTCGCCCACCACCATGACGACCACCTTCCCCCGTGCTCCTCCCCGGCGACCATCTTCCCCCGTTCGTCATCGTTCGTCGCCCAACACCGCAGCGACCACCTTCCCCCGTTCGTCGCTGTTCGTCGCCCAACACCGCGGCGACCACCTTCCCCCGGTGAGCTCCGCCTCCTCTCCCCTCTTCCTTCCCTACCTCTTCCGCCACCGTCGCCTCCTCTCCCGACTCATTTCTCCAGTGCTCTCCTCCATCTCAAATCAGAGACCGCTAGGGCACTGTTGGTAAGGGAGCAGCGACCATCTCCAACCCTTCTTGCTTCCCCTCGGAGGAGCAGTCCAGGAGGGGGCTTCGTCGACGAGTCGTCGGCCTCATCGCCAACGGTGACCTCGGGCTCCTCTCGGCGGGTATTCAAGGTAAATTTCTTACCTTTGGACTGCTTCTTCAAACACTACACATCTAGCTGGAAAGTATTAGAAGAACGGAGGTGCAGACAGAATTTAATGATAAGGATAAGGCACTTCTAGATGATTGTTTCTACAAACACTACACATCGGCCAACCAGCGATCACACTTAGCCCATTTAGCTGTTTGGTGGATGGAGTTGAATTTTGTCCATTCATGAAATTCTCTGCTTAACACCAAACAAAAGCATCCCTTGATACCATTTTTCTGTTGTTGTCTTGTTGCACATACACTGATTTCTCAAATAGTCAGTGATAGAATGTGGGCAATTTCATGTGGTCAATTTGTTGCATGTTAGAATACGATTTTAAAAGAATTTTTTCAATGATGACTTCTGTTGGGTAATGTGCATCTTCGGGTGCTCTCCATTTTAAGTTGCAAAATAGGACTAGTTCTTAAAATAATTAGACATCCTATTGTATGAACTGCATGGCTGGATGATTGGATTTGCATTTACTAACATTTTCAGTCATGGTTGTCATACAAATTGTACTCGTATCTTATTTTTCATTATAGATGAAATTGTGCATCACGACATCTGTATATGTCCCAGAGTTTAGTTATGTTTCTTATGTCTTGTGTCATGTAGGATCTACTGTTTTGAAGGCGATTATAAGTGCATGGTTAGTTACTGTCATGTGCGATCTACTGAATTGTTAGTTACTATTGTCAATGATGTGATTACCCCTCTGAAAAAAGCATGTCCCTTACTGCTACTGCCCAGCAGTGACTGTGTCTCTGCATTGCTGTAGAGGCGACTCTAAATATGTTCTACATACATGCAAGTATGGACTGTTATTGTGTTCCCGGCTTGCTTCTTGAGCCATCGCTGCTTTGCTATTGCTGCTGCTACCTGCTGCTGCGGTTTGCAGGGTCAAATACCCCTTTCTCCTGAAATGTTGATTTATTTCCGTTTCGGTTGAGAATGGGGCACTCTTACGTCAAGAAAATTAGCAAATATCATGCCCAATTTTCTTAACCTAGAAGGTGCTCGATTCTCAACCGAAACAAAAATTAATCAGCATGAATGGCTTTTACCTGGGAGCATTGTTCAGCATTGCTTATATCTGCGCATATGGTCTATTTGTTATTACTACAGCACCATGTATTTTTCTGATGATGGCAGTTTGGTGCTTGTCTGTAGTCAAATAGGAGTAAAGGATCACAGCTTTGTCTGTTATGTCTAATCACCTATAAACTTTGACAGTTGTTATAAATTAAAGAAAATAAGTAACCGAGGCTTGCAATCCTCAACCAAATGCAAGTAGTTGGCTGAACTTAAACACTAGGCATACATGATTTCCACAACTTACAGCTAAGCAAGCAGCTAGCATTTCCCTTTGCTTTTGGCACTTGAGGTTGTTCAAGTAAAAGAAGAAAGAAATGTTGAACTAAAGGTACTAGTGGGGTGCCTAATGATCACCCAACCATTTCGAAGACTTCTTTCAATGTGCAATCTGTTTTAAATGCCAGGCTACCACAAAGGTGTACACCACACATGTATGCAAATGCAAGCATGGCACCTTCCATTAGTGAAATACCACAATCTGTGGCAAGCACATTGTTTTCATGGAGGTTTAAGCGATAAAAAGTACAAACCCGAAATTAGTTGTCAAATAAAAGCAGGAACTTTATGGAACTTAGCATGAACCCCACTCACTCACTCAGCTTTCAGGTTAGAGTGATCGATACAGTATATTCCAGTGAAAGACCTAAGGAGACTACTGTAGTGCCCTCACACAAATTCGGCTTAAGAACACAACAACACTGTTGCATTATTCCACTGCTACTTGCTAAAGCTAGTATGAATGTGTGACCCTCTAGCTTTAGCAATAGTGCACTTAGTAGGATAGAAAATATATAACATGCAATAGTGCACATAGTAGGATAGCAATAGTGCACTTGGAATAATCTTTTGGGTAAAGGGGTGTTTATAACCTGTAATGTGAAAATATATAGGATAGAAGAATAGATACTACCCTGATCTCATCCAATAACTCTAGTAGCCTTTTTTCCTATTTAGAGCAAACATGGCCGACAAGGATGAGGCCGGTGATTCGGGCAAGAAATTCTGGGACCTGTCCCAGGAGATGGAGCAAGAACCTCACCGCTATTAGGACGCCGCGGAAGACACCGATCCCGACTACACAACCCCTAGTGGCGTCGGGGATGACACCACTGATGGTGCCGCCGGGGATGCTACCACTAATGATGGCAGCGAACGGACAGATGGCAGCCAACCGAAGAGGCAACGGAAGGACCGATGCCCGAACGTGCTCGGCACCGTCAAGGAGGGATTTACTGAAGTGTCCTCCAGTGGGCAACCAACGGCGCCCAAAGAATTAGTCAGTGGGTATGCGGGACAACTCGGGTGCATTCTCCGGAGAACCATCTCGATCAACACCGAGAACCTAAGGCATCGTGACCGAGGGAATTTGCGCAACCTCCTCTTCACAAAGCTGCACGAACGATACAAGTTCCCCGGTGACTTCGCAAACACACGCCTCTCAGGGAATAAAGTGAACAGTGCCGCCCTCACGAAGATGAGCATGGCCCTCGCTACTTGGAGAGCCGTGGTGAAGAGAAGGATTCTAAGTGGTGATAGTTATGAGAAGATCAAGGAGACATATCCTTCGATCAGCGAAGCTGACTACATGGAGTTCAAGATCAAGTGGGAGAGCAACGCATCCGCGGAATCAAGTCAGTGGTGGAAAGATATGCGGGAGTTGAACTTAGGGGTCCACAAAATCGTTCACGGCGGTTACACAGTGCCAGAACCTCTATGGGACATGGAGGACACGGAGCATGCCGAGCAAGGCCTGCCGCCCCACTTCGATAAATGCCGTGACAAGCAGACCAGGAACTATGTCAGGGCCCGGTACAAGGTGGACCCGGTAACACATGAGCTTACCACGGATCCGAAGACCAAGGCGCTTGAGCTTGTTCTGGTAAGGAATACACCCCCACATAATTAGCTCCATATGGTTGCATTCTAATTAATGAAGCCAAATTTCTAAATGGTTCACGTTCCTTCCGCAAGAAACTGAAAAGCAGTAGCACGGGGTCATCTCACAGCTCCCCGTCTGGCCCTTGGGACACCACTTTAAATAGGTTGTTGAACGTAATGAAACACAAGGATAAGTTTAGTAAGCCGTCGTCAGCTGGTCGTGTGGCCAACAAAGGCTTGTCCATGAAAGGGTCGGAATACTATACTGCTAGGCGAAAGGAGAGAAAGACCAGCTCGAAATGCCAGGAGCGCGAGGTTCAAGAACTGAAGGCACAAGTGGCGCGGATTCTGGAGATAGTCGAAGAGCAAGTGCGAGACCAAGTGAGAGCGACGATCACCGCTGCCTACCTTTCTTGAGGGGCTACGGGGGTGGATTGCGGTAGGCTAATAGGGGCCGCCCCTGATTCCCAGCTTCATGGGCAGCAACTCGCACAACGCGTCGGCGCCATTGGTGTCTCCGGTGACGGCACCGACATTGGAGCTTAATGCACCCTGGTGTGGGAAGAATACACCGGCCGGCACCTCTGCAGCAAGCGGCCCCTCCGTCACTTGCAAACCCGCCGTTGGCGGCGCCTCGACATTAGCCGAGCTCGACGCCATCACCGTAACTAAGCCTCGGCCGATGACTTCATATCCTTGCCTTTGACTGGGCATCCCTGACGCCCTACATGTTTTCGCAAGGCGCCGCCAACGTTCCATGCACTCTCCTACACTTTGTGGACGGCAAGTTGATCGATGTCGCCAAGGCCAGAATCATTGAACCGGGCAACCCTGTGTTCCACGGTAATCCGATGCCACCCACCGTGTATAGGGTTCAACTGGTTCAGGTGCTGCGGGGCTGCGATGACTTGTTACCTCCGTATCGACCCCCTGGGGCCGACGAAGATGATGTGATGACCCTCAGCGCCTGCTTAGGCTAGTCCATGCTTTGTTCGAAGAGCCAAATTCGTTTGGGGGCGGGGGGCACCACCCCACAGACAACACCACCAGTCATGCCGGCGCCAAGCCATGGCAAGACCGCCGCAACGCTACCGCCGTCAGCTGATCCAGACATGCATATGGCACCAGATCCGGACGACGACAACGGTACATTTACCAATGTCGATAAGTACTTCAACTAACATGGGTATGGTGACGAATTCTTGGGGCCTCCTTCTCAAGAACCCAACCCTGCAAAAGACGATTGTGATCTAGCTGGTACCATGGAGAAACCCAATTGCAACAAGCGTCGTCTGGCGTTCAGTTCTCAGGAGACATCTCTAGCTGCCACCTTCACCGAGACTCAAATAGACGAGGTGCGAAATATTATCAGCCCCAACACACTCAAGAAGGTTGTCTCTGAGCAGAACTCGATCCCATTACAGCAGAAGAAGCAGAAGGGACGAAAAATAAAAAATAACAAGGGTGCGAGCCAGTCGGCACCGAGTACGATCCGTGCTCAGGACGGGCCACCAGTACCTAAGGATATCTCGAGGAGGGTGCATGTGGCGGGTAGGCCGATGCTACCAACTAATCTGCTCAATGCTGCAACCGGTGCTATGCGGAGTCTGCATGATAATGCTCTTTCTATGGAGAAGTGGCGTCTCTCCGAGAATGATGTGGCATACCCCATTTTTGTGGCCAAGGTGCCAGAGGGCAAAGACTTGTCGATAGCACCAATGGGCATGTGATTGTCCTGCAGTTTGATGACATCTTTGCTATGTTTAACCTTCATCTGCTACACTACACCTTCATTCGGCTATATTCGCTCAGTATGGAGGTGCGGATCATTAGAGACAAGACCCCGGACATGTGGATAGTCGACCCCTTCTACATGCGTGCCAAGATGTTGGGCAGCGTTGGGGACCGGCAAGTCGCGAGTTCATACCTCGAAGGCGTCATTCTGGCGAACCCAGATAAGGATAACTTCCTCGTGCCTTACTTTTTCGAGTAAGTCATCCCCTCACTGCCCCGTAACATATGATTTCTCAGATTTCGATCGTTCTTTTTTTCTTCTAACATTCTGTGTTTTGTGCAGTGGCACACATTGCACACTCATCCTCTTAAGCCTGAAATATTCCATGGCCACGTATTTCGACTCGGACCGTCAGTCGAAGAAAGACTACACAAATATGAAGAAAGTTCTTGATGATGCTCTCCCCGGCTACGCCAAATCTGGAGGCACCTTCAGGAGGCCAATTTGTAGGTATGGAAAGCACGTGATCACCCACGTAACGACGTTCCCCTGTGTCAAGTAGCCTCCTGGCAGTCAAAAGGATGCCTACTACGCCCTCCATCACATGCAGGCGATTATACAGGACCATAATCACCTTCTGCTACCAAATAATCTCAAAGATTGGGCCGCACGCTTGTCGGCAATCCAGGACGTGGACATCAGACAAGAATTCTTTCGCATCCAGTCGGAGTTTGCGTAAATCATCTATCAAGATGTCCTTCATACCTCGGGGTAGTTCTACCTCAAATATCAACCGTCCAACATTGAAATAGGAACAACGCTACAAATGTAGGCTAACAACAATCACGATTTCATGACCATCACGAAAGACGGCGGCTTCATCCACGCTCCGGTCCCTGAGTCGAGTCGAAAGTATTGATGCTATGTAGTTCTGAAATATCGAATAGCTCATGTTGTAATTAAACTTTAATGAACTTGTATGTCTCTTTAGTTTGGACAGTCATTCAACTTATATGTAATCGATGCTATTTATTGGTACGACCATGAATCGTTCTATTAATGTGTCGCTTTTCTCTTCCGATCCTTTTGTTGCATACTTATATATTGCTTATATATTATCTGTGAATTTCTACAAAAGTTTTTTTTGTCTACAAAAGTGCATAGAGATGCCGTCGTATGTCGTGTACAAGGGTAAGGTTCCCAGAGTCTACAACGACTGGGAGGAGTGTCGGAGACAGGTTCACCATTTCAGCGGTAACAGTTACAAAGGGTACACCACTAGGGCAGAGGCGGAAGCTAGATACGCGCTTTATCTAGCGGGAGAGAGGAGGAAGCGGAGGAGGAGCCGGATGAAGACCAGTTTCTATGTGATGCTCATCATGACCGCAACTCTGTTCTGTGTGATGGTAGTTTAGATGATCGATATCGACTTTGTAATGTGACGACAAACTCGGCTAATATGATGAACTTTGCTAATGTCTCGAGACCTAAACTTGGCTAATGTTTGAACTTTGTTTGCTATTTCGAATTTGGAGACTAATATGATAAATTCTATTGTGTGATGTTTATATTCTGTGTTGTCATGTATTTTGTAACCTATGCAAATACCAGAAAAGCAAAAAATAATAATTCTTAATATTCATAGTAGTGGCGCACTGTATTGAGAATTAGTGGCGCACTAAGATAAATACCAGTGGCGCATTATCGGGCATAGTAATGGCGCACTTGGGGCATAGGTGAAGGAAAATATGGCCCCTAGTAATGGCGCACCATATTGAGCATTAGTGGCACACCAAGGCTAAATACCAGTGGCGCATTGTGGGGCATAGTAATGGCGCACTTGGGGGCATACGTGAAGGTAAATATGGCCCCTAGGAGGCATAGTAATGGCGCACTGTTGGACATAGTAATGGCGCACTATGTGGTGCGCAACTATTATATGGGATACTAATGGCGGACCACAGGTGCGCCGTTACTATTTGTTACTAGTGGCGTGTTAATAGTGGCGCACCTATAGTGCACCATTAATAGCAAAAACTGGTGCGCCACTAACAACCTTTTTTCTAGTAGTGAATGTTTTTTACGAGCTTCGATATTCCAACTTGCGAAAGGTTCCCAGAACTCGAGTTTGCTGCTGAAGGAAACATTGTTCAACTCCAGTGAACAATGTTTGGTCGTGAACTGCCAACCACCTCCAATGAGAGTATTCCAGAAGCTACCTCATTAAGTCTTGAAGCCATTTAGTCAAAAAAAGCTGGTTCCCTTTCACACCTAAGCTGGTGCCAGAAGCTAGTTCTCTTTCACACCTATCCAGGGGAGTTGTCCCAATTATAAATAGGCTAGCTCTTCCCTTCGTTGGGGACTTTTTCCATTTCTATCAAAGACCAAAGACATAGACTCCTCCTAAGATTGGAGAGCTGTTGTTATCCTTATTCTTGCGATTCCTTGAGAAATTGCTCCTAATTCATGCTCCACGACTACATCGTGTTGTGTGGATCAGAGTTCGTGGTTTCCTTTGTGGATTGCACCTATCCCATGCTCCATGACTTGAGCATGGTTGTGTGGGGTAGTATTGCGGGTTGTGGATCGGCGAATATTCGGATTGCAAGCTTCGGTGAGCCTCCTCCTCGTTGGATCATAATCTCTTATTTTCCATTTTCTGGCTGCTTGCAGCTAGTTATCCCCATCTATTTATAGATCCAACGCCGTGAAGATCGGACATCCGCTTGAACTCCCTCTTCTCTGAAGATGGGGTCGCATCATTTGGTATTCAGAGCAAGGTTTACACGATAGGATATGTATCTTTGTTGCTAGATCTATCCTTTTTAGTTTGGTTTTCTCCATCCTAGAGTCTAAAGCCAAAAAGCCACAAAAAATCCAAGCCTTTTTTGCTGAGATCTAATTGTTTGCTTTCCTCTTTGTGTTTGCACCAAGTTCTATCCAAAGTTGCTGCTGTTTTTCCTTGAGTTTTGTTGTTGGATCTTTTGAGTTGCAAAAAAAGAGGAAAAAAAGAGAGAGAGAAAGAGTGAAAAAGGAGCAAAAAAATAGAAGAGAAAGTGTTGAGCAACTATGCAATCATATTCAGTTTGGTGAGAAATTTCAGAAGTTGAAGTGGCAAGTCTTGCACCTCAAACGTGGTGCAAGGATCTACAAACATTTTCTTGATTATATGGTTTGCATCGATCGGATCTCAGCACTAGCCCTCCCTTTTTACCCCACCCAGATCCACCTAGAAACCGTCAGCTTCCTTCCTTTCATTCGCCCGTCCACTCCTGATTTGCTACTTCCTCACAACCCTGCTGCCTCGCTGGCCGCCGACAACCGGCAACGGCAAGGAAACAACGATCACCATGTTGGTTGTGGAAGAGCGGCAGGAGATGCTGCACATGACGCCCCAGCTGTTGGTGCTGAACGGAGGTGTGGCAACTTGGCTGCACCCCGTGAGGGTGAGCTGCATGGAGGAGAATCTCACAGGCGAGGCCATGACCCCCGCGGGTTTGCTACTGATCACCGGCAACGAGCGACACGTGATCATGATGCCATCTTCCTTAAAGATCTCTCCGAGCATGGTGACGAAGATGAAGGCATGGGGGACTATGAACCCTACTCCCCGCCTCTCTGTGGTGCTGTTTTTGGTCGCAATGGTCATCATTATGACCGTCGTGATCAGGATGACCATGACAACCAAGCGAGAGTGAAGCTACATGTGCCATCATTCACGGGAAAAGAGGACTCAGATGCATATATTGAGTGGGAAGAGAAGTGTGACCAAATCTTTCACATCCATGGTTTTCTGAAGCCAATAGAGTTGATCTTATTGTTATGGAGTTCTCTGGTTATGCTCTTACATGGTGGAATCAGCTGCATGACGATCGGTTGATGTCAAGCAATAATCATATCCGCAGCAGGACCTTGATGAAGGAAGTCGTGAGGCGCTGTTTTGTTCCATCATACTATGAGAGGCAATTGTACAAGCGGTTGCAGGGGCTCACTCAAGGTTCCCGCACTGTTGAGGAGTACTATAAAGAGATGGAGGTGCTGCTGATTCGGACAAGAACCCATGAAAAAGATGAGGCGAAAATGGCAAGATTTTTACATGGGCTGAATGATGAAATATCAAATTTTGTGGAGATGCTTCCTTATGATACAATACAAGATGTGGTACATCAAGCTATAAGAGTTGAGAAGAAGAATATGCATAATGGTCATACTCGTGCTTTCCAAGGCCGCATCACACTACAAAAAAAATACACTTCCGTGATGATACGTGTTTGTCATAGTAGGTCACATTTTCTGTCATGCATGTACATCAATGACAAATTTATGACAGAATCAAGATAGTCATACTTGTGCTGTCGTAGAAGTGTTCCATGACATTACCAAAATTATCATCATGGAAGTGTCCACTTCCATGACGACAAATCGCGCGTCACAGAAGTGCTTTCGTCAAGGGTGACCGACATGTGGCATCCACCGTAACGGAACTCCGTTAAGCTATCGGGTCTGGTTTTGGATCTGATAACCCGTTAACAACCTCGACCAATGGGGATTTTCCACGTGTAAAATCATCATTGGCTGGAGGAAACATGAGTCGGCTCACCGTTGGGACAGATGTCAACCACTCATTGGACCCAAAGTGCCTATGATACGTCGACACGTGGCACGGCCCAATAGAGGCCCATTCCTGTGAAAAGTCCGGCCTGTTTGACTTGGTCAAAAGGTGGCGGGACAGTCCACGGCAAGCCTGTTAACGGCTTGTTCGCATATAGCCCATTTACAGACCATTAACCCAGGGCCCGTTTACAGCCTATCCGAATTAGGCCCAGTAGCGTCATCTGGGCCGTCCAATATAATTCCAGCCCGTTTTAACATCCGGCCCATGTATAGCCCATGACGTCTTTCGACCCATATGAGGCCCTTATTACTCTTGGCCCATTAACGGCCCGTGGTAAAACTGGCCCGTAATGAATAATGTATCACTTTATAGCCATTAACGGCACATGGTGAAACTGGCACATAATGAACAGTGTATCACTTTATGCCAATTAACGACCCATTATTCCGTTGGGCCGTTTCCAGCCCATATTATCATTTGGCCTTCTCGGGGCCCATTTATTCTTGGGCTCATTTCCACATTCTTTTACTTACGACCCGTTACTGTCATTTTCTTCTTGTGGGTCAAATTCAGCCCGTGGTTACAGTCGGCCCGTTTGTGGCCCGTTAATATGTCGGGCCGTTTTCATAGCATCATCAAAATACGGCCGATTAACGACGGCCCGTTATGATCGGCCCATGAATGATTTCAACTCTAGCCCATTTACGACCATAATGTGGTTTGTCATTGGCCCATGTTTGGCCAACCGATCATACGGCCCGTAGAAGGCCCATTGATGATACATCCCATAGAAGGCCCATTTTTTCCACGACCCGTATAAGGCCCATTGTTTCTACACCACGTAGAAGGCCCACTGTTTCTACGGCCCTTAGAAGGCCCATTGTTTCTACGTCCCGTAGGAGGCCTATGTTAACTACAGCCGGTGGGCACCAAAGTTCGCCACTAGTGCAAATATAGGGAACACCCTACAATATACAAAAAATGCTTGTTGTTTTCTTCAGCCGGTGGTTGCACGTTAAGAACAAATTTTCTATTGCACCAAAACAAATTGCAACTATACAACAAAAGGAAGGTTGCCATAAAAGTTAACAGTCTAGCAGATAAATGCACCACCAGAAGTCCAGAAGCTCTGTTCATTTGACCCGACTTTTACGTTTTCATGCTGTAATGTCCGATGAAGCACCATAACCTTCGCCTTCAATTCTCCTAGGCTCATGAATAACATAGAAAATGTCTGATAGTATGGTTTCAAAACCATGCATATCTTGACAACATCAAACAATGTCTCTCCTTGAAGCACCATACATTGTTTTGAGCTTGCATATCTTGATCATGAGGCAGTTTGGACGAGATTGCCTTAACAACCAAGCCAGTATTATGCAGGAACGTGCTTTTGGCACTATTAGTGGACAGGTACTGACCCACTGCAGCAAGAGATGACATTGCGGTTATAGTTGCCTCGCCACCTTCAGAAGGTGGCGGTTCCACCATTTTTTCCATAGCTCACTGAAAAGTTGTGGTTTTACATTAGTAGTACTAGAACAAAAGATATTAAGGAGGCAGAAAAACCAAACAAAATAGCTTTGGTCTATATACAGAACTTATTCTGGTGAACCCATGTAAAATAATAGTTGTATTTTATTGCAAAGTACATAATAAAATCAGGTTACAAACATATGACCATGTACCATCACTACTATATTGTCTATTTCTTCCAATTGTATTGAGGGCTAAGGATAAAGAGACAAAGTTTATAATATGGTAGGAATAGTATGACATCTTTCATATCACAAAACAACTTAGAACAGACAAACATGCAATTGTAACATTGTGTGGGCAAGTCCAACATGGAACTAGATTACAGGTCAAGATCAAATGAACATCGCTCCTCTCTTTTAAACCTTGTAAGGTGTAATGATACGCTAAGACAATTGTGTATAAAATTGAAAAGAGTAATAGACATTAGCTGCAAACCATGTAGTTCAAGGCACAAGTCAGACTAACTAGTAGTTAAAAGGCATGAGGATTAAGGACTTACAACAGCGGCTTTGACTGGTGTAGTCATGCCCTTCTTCTTGTTGGTGTGACAGTCCTTGAAGATTTCCACAACATTTGGTTCAGGTACTTTTTGGTCCTTGCGGGCTTTCATCTGCATTTGGAACAAGTCAATATAGATCTGATAATATGTTACAGTGAAAAGAGTGAAACACCGGCTAATTACAAGAGCCTCGCAGTGTGCAATATAGCTACGAGATCCTGTCATCTATTGGAATTTCACTTTCATACGGTTGGCCTTGTTCTTTGAACAGTTCACCTACAAGAAGATAGATTTGTGTGGCACATGCGTAAATAGGACTTCAACATGTGATCTGATCACATATATAATGTACCTGATACTTCAGATCGGACCAGTGTTTAACGAGGCCTCTCCATTCTTCATCAGATATATTTTCCAATGGAGATGTTTGGGCAAGTTCACTGTTAGCCTTGCCTTCAAATTTAGTTTTCCTCAAGTTATACTGATACTGTCGCAGAGAAGACTTGAAAACATGGGTGCAAGCTTGTCTGGTTACATCATCTTGGCTATCCAGCTTGAACCTCATCTATTGAAAATTATGGGAGTCTCATTATCAGCAACCTAGAAAGTATTGGACAGAGCAAGAGGATGTTACTAGTTTCCATACATAACCATACTTACAGATAAATGGTCGAGGAAGGTGTTGAACTGGGTTTCGTCTTTGTCATTCCCGTGCTGAATCCATGTTGGGAGGATACGTACATGACACCTAACAGTAACCGATGCCTCTGATTCTAACTTGGTTGAATCTGTAGCATCACGTGGCCTTTTTAAACCTACCTCAAAATGGATCTCCATTCTTCCTCCTCTAGATTTAGTTAACCTATCGAGCATTATCCATGATGTTTGTTTCCTCTTGTGCCTAGGTGCTAGTCCAACAACAAACATATGAAGTGTTAGTGTACATCAAACTGTGAGACTACATATAAAGAAGCATGCAACTGTAACTTGACTCCAGCAACTACCTTCTTGCTGTTTAAGCTCACAAAGTTCATCTGATCTTGCCAAATCATCTTGTACCAAGAGTGCTTCAGAAGTAGTGTCAGGTGGCAAGGGAGCTTGGAAACATGCTGCTAGCTGAGTTGACCAACGAGTAAATCATGCAGCTGGTGGTACTGTGGAAGGTGTTGCAACAACTAGGGTTGTCTCTGCTTGTTTGGTGGCAGCTATTTGTTTTTGTTTGGCTTGTTCTGCAGCTCGTGTAGCACGGGATACCCTATCGGTACAATTTTCCACTGGACTTTGACCTTCTATTGCACCATCAGTACCAGCAGAATATGCATGATTGTTCCGCTTCCCTTTCCCTATCGTTCTGTCTTGCTTCCTCTTTCTCTGTGCCATGTTAAGTCAAGCCGACAATAAAAACAAATAACAATTTAGATCTTCAGAACAAATGTACTTTGATGTAAGAACATGATGTGATAGACAGATATTGTATGTTCTAGAAACAGGAACACGTGTCTTAGTCACAAGTATAATGTATAAAGTAAGCAGATGAAATTCAACAAAATTAGAAGCAACAGAAGGTAGACATCATACATAACATGCAACCACATATAACAGTGCCAAGTTAGAGGGAGCACCTGTGATGGTGCACTAGGGGAGGCGTGCTCATCACCAACACAGCTACGTTGAGTGTTTATGCATGTGTTGTCTTGGAAATCATCTTCGGTGGATGGAGGAGTAGAATCTGTAGAGGCCCTCCATTTGGAAGGAGCATCTTCATTAGCTGCCTTGCTAACTTCCTTCCGCTTTATTGATTTTGAATTGTCAAGTAAAACTGACAAGAAAAAGCAATAAAATTCACTCTTCAGAACTCATTCGTGCATGATACTGACAATCACTACTTTGATGTAAAGGCAAACACATGATTCCATGATGGAATAATACGAAAACAGGACGACATGGCATATTCACAATTGTTTGTGTAAACTAAACAGGACGGCATGGCGTATTCACAACTATTTTCACCAAATAAGAAGCAATGCAAGCTAGAAACCACGTGAAAGATGCAACCAATATGACTCTTCCAAGTTAAAAGTGTGCTATAAATCATATCAAAGATGCAACTAATATCACACTGCATATACTGAAGGTGTCTCGTCATATTGATTTATGCGGGATACAAAAAACAATAGTTTTATGTGAGAACATGCTTAATAGACAGATGTACTATGTACTAAATACAGGAAGGCATGTCACATTAACATGTATAATGTATACGCTAAGCAGAATAGCACATGCAATTTAACCAGATTGGAAGAATTACAATCTTGACACCATATGCAACGTGCAACCACATATCACGCTGCCAAGTTAGAGCAAGCACCTGCGATGCTAGTGTAGGGGAAATGCGGTAATCAACTACAGAGCTACATTCACTATATTCATCTAGCCTTGCTGTTTCTTGAGAATCATGCCGGGATGCTGACGCTGCATTCTTTAAATGAGGAGTAATCCACTTGCCTGACTGCCTCATCATAAGTGATTGACGAGGGATACACAAGAACATTAGTTTGATGTAAGAACATGGTTAATACACAGATGTACAAGTATGTAGCAAAAACAGAAAGGCATGTCATATTAAAAGGTATAATGTGTAAGCTAAGCAGATGCAATTTAACCAAATTGGAAGCAATACAAGCTAGACATCCGGCTGGAGCGGTGAGCATGATCATCTAGGACCTAAGAGCCTGGTGGGGGGCGGGCTGCTTCGCCACCATTGCGGATTTTTAGTTGGCTTCCAGGTGATGCCTCTCTTTGCTGGGCTTGTCACTGGCTCGGCTAGTGCCCTGACTAGCTATTTGTCTTCTGGTGCTCACGGGATGGTGGTTCATATAAAAAATATATCTTTCCTTATCTTAATAAAGACCAACTTAGGCCTTTCGAATACAAGCTAGACACCATATGGAACATGCAACCACATATGACACTACGAAGTTAAAGCAAAGCACCTGGGATGGTGGTTCATTGCGAGCGAGGTCATCAACTCTAGAGCTATGTTTACCGTCTCCATCTGCTGGCACTGCACCTATTATAAGGCTGAAACGTGTCTGTCCTATCTGTGCACGATGCTGGAGCGACCTCTCTCTTTTATTTTTTGCTTCTCTCATAGCAGCAGAGTCTGAAATACCTTTGCATAAAAACACAATAGCGAGAGTATGGGTGAAGTGTGTGCAGAACTAGTGCACTATAAAAGTAGCAGATAGCAGGTGGCTGAAAAATAAATGACAGGTGACATATGATAGCTCTACAACATTGCATGGCAAATGATACGTCTCCAATGTATCTATAATTTTTGATTGCTCCATGCTATATTATCTATTGTTTTGGACATTATTGGGCTTTATTTTCCACTTTTATATTATTTTTGGGACTAACCTATTAACTGGAGGCCCAGCCCAGAATTGCTGTGTTTTTGCCTATTTCAGGGTTTTAAAGAATAGGAATATCAAACGGAGTCCAAACGGAATGAAACCTTCGGGAACGTGATTTTCTCACCGAACATGATCCAGGGGACTTGGACCCTACGTCAAGAAACAAGGGAGGAGGCCACGAGGTAGGGGGCGCGCCTACCCCCCAGCCGTGCCCTCCACCCTCGTGGGCCCCTTGTTGCTCCACCAACGTACTCCTTCCTCTTATATATACCTACGTACCCCCAAACGATCAGATACGGAGCCAAAACCCTAATTCCACCGCCGCAACTTTCTGTATCCACGAGATCCCATCTTGGGGCCTGTTCTGGAGCTCCACCGGAGGGGGTATCCATCACAGAGGGCTTCTACATCATCGCCATAGCCCCTCCGATGAAGTCTGAGTAGTTCACCTCAGACCTACGGGTCCATAGTAATTATCTAGATGGCTTCTTCTCTCTTTTTGGATCTCAATACAATGTTCTCCCCCTCTCTTGTGCAGATCTATTCGATGTAATCTTCTTTTTGCGGTGTGTTTGTTGAGACCGATGAATTGTGGGTTTATGATCAAGTCTATCTATGAACAATATTTTGAATCTTCTCTGAATTCTTTTATATATGATTGGTTATCTTTGCAAGTCTCTTCGAATTATCAGTTTGGTTTGGCCTACTAGATTGATCTTTCTTTCAATGGGAGAAGTGCTTAGCTTTGGGTTCAATCTTGCGGTGTCCTTTCCCAATGACAGCAGGGGCAGCAAGGCACGTATTGTATTGTTTCCAGCGAGGATAACAAGATGGGGTTTTCATCATATTGCATGAGTTTATCCCTCTACATCATGTCATCTTGTTTAAGGCGTTACTCTGTTTTTATTAACTTAATACTCTAGATGCATGCAGGATAGCGGTCAATGAGTGGAGTAATAGTAGTAGATGCAAGAAGGAGTCGGTCTACTTGTCTTGGACGTGATGCCTATATACCTGATAATGCCTAGATATTCTCATAACTATGCTCAATTCTGTCAATTGCTCAACAGTAATTCATTCACCCACCGTAGAATACTTATGCTCTTGAGAGAAGCCACTAGTGAAAGCTATGGCGCCCGGGTCTATCTTCATCATATTAATCATCCAGTACTTTGCTTTTTTACTTTGCTTTTATTTTGCTTTGCATCTTTATCATAAAAATACCAAAAATATTATCTTATCATATCTATCAGATCTCACTCTCGTAAGTGGCCATGTAGGGATTGACAATGCCTTATCGCGTTGGTTCCGAGGATTTATTTGTTTTGTGCAGGTACGAGGGACTCGCGCGTTGCATCCTACTGGATTGATACCTTGGTTCTCAAAAACTTAGGGAAATACTTACGCTACTTTGCTGCATCATCCCTTCCTCTTCGGGGAAAAACCAACGTAGTGCTCAAGAGGTAGGAAGAAGGAGTTCTAGCACCGTTGCCGGGGAGGTTCGTGCAAGTCAAGATTTAACTCCCGACAACGAGCGATTTCTAGCGCCGTTGCCGGGGAGTCTACGCAAAAGTCAGTATACCAAGTACCCATCACAATCCATATCTCCCACATTACATTATATGCCATTTGGCTCTCGTTTTCCTCTCCCCCACTTCACCCTTGCCGTTTTATTCGCCCTCTCTCTCTATCCTCCCTCTCTTTTCCCGTTTGCCTCTTTTTGACCGCTTGCTTTTTGTTTGTCTGTGTGTTGGATTGCTTTCTTATCACGATGGCTCAAGATAACACTAAATTGTGTGACTTTACCAATACCAACAACAATGATTTTATTAGCACTCCGATTGCTCCTCTTACCGATGCTGAATCTTGTGAAATTAATGTTGTCTTGCTGAATCTTGTCATGAAAGATCCGTTTTCCAGACTTCCTAGTGAAGATGCCGCTACCCATCTAAATAGCTTCGTTGATTTGTGTGATATCCAAAAGAAGAAAGACGTAGACAATGATATTGTTAAATTGAAGCTATTTCCTTTTTCTCTTAGAGATCGTGCAAAAGCTTGGTTCTCCTCTTTCCCTAAAAATAGTATTGATTCATGGAATAGGTGCAAAGATGCTTTTATCTCTAAGTATTTTCCTCCCACTAAGATCATCTCCCTTAGAAATGATATGATGAATTTTAAGCAACTTGATCATGAACATGTTGCACAAGCTTGGGAGAGGATGAAATTAATGATACGTAATTGCCCTACTCATGGTTTGAATTTGTGGATATACAAAATTTTTATGCCAGATTGAATTTTGCTTCTAGAAATCTTTTAGATTCTGCTGTGGGAGGCACTTTTATGGAAATCACTTTAGGAGAAGCTACTAAACTCCTAGATAATATTATGGTTAATGATTCTCAATGGCATACTGAAAGATCTACTAATAAAAAGGTGCATGCGATAGAAGAATTTAATGTTTTGAGTGGAAAGATGGATGAACTTATGAAATTATTTGCTAGTAAAAGTGTTTGTTCTGATCCTAATGATATGCCCTTGTCTACTTTGATTGAGAATAATAATGAATCTATGGATGTGAATTTTGTTGGTAGGAACAATTTTGGTAACAACGCGTATAGGGGAAATTTTAATCCTAGTCCTTCTCCTATTAATCCCTCTAATAATTATGGTAATTCCAACAAGAATTCTGATGGAAAATACAATAAGATGCCCTCTGATTTTGAATCTAATATTAAAGAATTTATTACTTCGCAAAAGAATTTCAATGCTTTGATTGAAGAAAAATTTCTTAAGATTGATGAGTTGGCTAGGAACGTTGATAGAATTTCTCTTGATGTTGATTCTTTGAAACATAGATCTATTCCACCTAACCATGATATCAATGAGTCTCTCAAAGCCATGAGAATTTCCATTGATGTGTGCAAAGAAAGAACCGCTAGGATGCGCTATAAGAAAGATGCCTTTATAAGACCGTGTTCTTCTAGTTCCTATGAAAATAAAGATGAAGATCTAAAAGTTATTGATGTGTCCCCTATTAAATCTTTGTTTTGCAATATGAATCTTAATAATGATGGGACTGAATATGATCCACCTTTACCTAGAAGGCGTTCCAAGAATTCGGAATTTTTAGATCTTGATGCTAAAATTGATGAAAGTGGGATCGAAGAAATTAAAACCCTAGATGTTGCTGAACCCACTATTTTGAATTTCAAGGAATTTATTTACAAAAATTTCTCTTTGATCGATTGTATTTCCTTTTTGCAATCCGTGCTAAATTCTCCTCATGCTTATAGTCAAAATAAAGCATTCACTAAACATATCGTTGATGCCTTGATGCAATCTTATGAAGAAAAACTTGAATTGGAAGTTTCTATCCCTAGGAAACTTTATGATGGCTGGGAACCAACTATTAAAATTAAGATTAAAGATCATGAGTTTTATGTTTCATGCAATTTGGGTGCTAGTGTTTCCACGATTCCAAAGAGTTTGTGCGATTTGTTAGTTTTCCGTGATTTTGATGATTGCTCTCTAAACTTGCATCTTGAGGATTCCACTATTAAGAAACCTATGGGAAGAATTAATGATGTTATTATTGTTGCAAATAGGAAGTATGTGTCCATAGATTTTATTGTTCTTGACATAGATTGCAATCCTTCATGTCCTATTATTCTTGGTAGACCTTTCCTTAGAACGATTGGTGCAATTATTGATATGAAGGAAGGAAATATTAGATTCCTATTTCTGTTAAGGAAAGGCATGGAACACTTCACTAGAAAGAAAATTAAATTACCTTATGAATCTATTATGAGAGCCACTTATGGATTGCCTACCAAAGATGGCAATACCTAGATCTATCCTTGCTTTTTATGCCTAGCTAAGGCCGTTAAACGATAGCGCTTGTTGGGAGGCAACCCAATTTTATTTTTATTCCTTGCTTTTTGCTCCTGTTTAGTAATAAATAATTTATCTATTCTCTGTTTAGGTTGTGTTTTTTGTGTTTAATTAGTGTTTGTGCCAAGTAGAACTGTTGGGAAGACTTGGGGAAAGTCTCGATATCTTGCTGTAAAAAACAGAAACTTTAGCGCTCACGAGAACTGCTGCAATTTTTATTTGGAAAGTGCTATTTAGTTAATTATTTTTGCAGATGATTAATAGATAAATTACTCACGTCCAGAAATTTATTTGAGAATTGTTTCGGTACCAGATCTTGCGCTAGATACAGATTACTACATACTGTTCTGTTTTTGACAGATTCTGTTTTTCGTGTGTTGTTTTCTTATTTTGATGAATCTATGGCTTGTAAAATAGTTTATAAACCATAGAGAAGTTGGGATACAGTAGTTTTAACACCAATATAAATAAATAATGAGTTCATCACAGTACCTTGAAGTGGTATTTTTTTTTCTTTCGCTAACGGAGCTCACGAGATTTTCTATTTTAAGTTTTGTGTTGTGAAGTTTTCATGTTTTGGGTAAAGATTTGGTGGATTTTGGAACAAGGAGTTGCAAGAGGCTAAGCTTGGTGATGCCCATGGCACCCCCAAGATAATCTAAGGACAACTAAAAGCCAAAGCTTGGGGTTGCCCCGGAAGGCATCCCCTCTTTCGTCTACTTCTATCGGTAACTTTACTTGGAGCTATATTTTTATTCATCACATGATATGTGTTTTGCTTGGACCGTCTTGTATGATTTGAGTCTTTGATTTTTAGTTGACGACAATCATACTTGATGTACACACCGTTTGAGAGAGCCATACATGATTTGGAATTTGTTAGAATACTCTATGTGCTTCGCTTATATCTTTTGAGTTATATAGTTTTGCTCTAGTACTTCACTTATATATTTTAGAGCATGGTGGTGGATTTGTTTTATAGAAACTATTGATCTCTCATGCTCCACTTAGATTATTTTGAGAGTCTTAAATAGCATGGTAATTTTCTTAAATAATCCTAATATGCTTGGTATTCAAGAATAGTAAAAACTTTCTTAGGAGTGTGTTTGAATACTATGATAAGTTTGATGCTTGATAATTGTTTTGAGATATGAAGATGGTGATATTAAAGTTGTGCTAGTTGAGTAGTTGTGAATTTTAGAAATACTTGTGTTAAATTTTGTGATTCCCGTAGCATGCACGTATGGTGAACCGTTATGTGATGAAGTCGGAGCATGATTTATTTATTGATTGTCTTCCTTATGAGTGGCGGCCGGGGACGAGCGACGGTCTTTTCCTACGAATCTACCCCCTAGGAGCATACGCGTAATACTTTGTTTCAATACTAATAGATTTTTGCAACAAGTATATGAGTTCTTTAAGACTAATGTTCAGTCCATGGATTATACGCACTATCACCCTTCAACCATTGCTAGCCTCTCTAATACCGCGCACCTTTCGCCGGTATCATACAACCACTATATACCATCCTCAAAACAGCCACCATACCTACCTATTATGATATTTCCATAGCCATTCCGAGATATATTGCCATGCAACTTTTCACCGTTCCGTTTATTATGACACACTCCATCATTGTCATATTGCTTAGCATGATCATGTAGTTGACATCGTATTTGTGGCAAAGCCACCGTTCATAATTCTTTCATACATGTCACTCATGAGTCATTGCATATCCCAGTACACCGCCGGAGGCATTCATATAGAGTCATATTTTGTTCTAAGTATTGAGTTGTAATTGTTGAGTTGTAAGAAAATAAAAGTGTGATGATCATCATTATTAGAGCATTGTCCCAGTGAGGAAAGGATGATGGAGATTATGATTCCCCCACAAGTCGGGATGAGACTCCGGATGAAAAAAAGAGGCCATAAAAAAATGAGAAAAGACCCAAATACAAAAATGAGAGAAAAAGAGAGAAGGGGCAATGCTACTATCCTTTTACCACACTTGTGCTTGAAAGTAGCACCATGATCTTCATAGTAGAGAGTCTCTCATTTCGTCACTTTCATATACTAGTGGGAATTTTTCGTTATAGAACTTGGCTTGTATATTCCAATTATGGGCTTCCTCAAATTGCCCTAGGTCTTCGTGAGCAAGCGATTTGGATGCACACCCACTTAGTTTCTTTTGTTGAACTTTCATATAATTATAGCTCTAGTGCATCCGTTGCATGGCAATCCCAACTCACTCACATGGATATCTATTGATGGGCATCTCCATAGCCCATTGATACGCCTAGTTGATGTGAGACTATTTTCTCCCTTTTTGTCTTCTCCACAACCACCATTCTATTCCACTTATAGTGCTATATCCATGGCTCATGCTCATGTATTGCGTGAAGATTGAAAAAGTTTTGAGAATGTCAAAAGTATGAAACAATTGCTTGGCTTGTCATCAGGGTTGTGCATGATTTAAATACTTTGTGTCGTGAAGATAGAGCATAGCCCGGCTATATGATTTTGTAGGGATAACTTTCTTTGGCCATGTTATTTTGAGAAGACATGATTGCTTTATTAGTATGCTTGAAGTATTATTATTTTTATGTCAATATGAACTTTTATCTTGAATCTTTCAGATCTGAATATTCATACCACAATTAAGAAGAATTACATTAAAATTATGCCAAGTAGCATTCCACATCAAAAATTCTGTTTTTATCATTTACCTACTCGAGGATGAGCATGAATTAAGCATGGGGATGCTTGATACGTCTCCAACGTATCTATAATTTTTGATTGCTCCATGCTATATTATCTACTATTTTTGTCATTATTGGGCTTTATTTTCCACTTTTATATTATTTTTGGGACTAACCTATTAACCGGAGGCCCAACCCAGAATTGCTGTTTTTTTGCCTATTTCAAGGTTTCGAAGAAAAGGAATATCAAACAGAGTCCAAACAGAATGAAACCTTCGGGAACGTAATTTTCTCACCGAACATGATCCAGGGGACTTGGACCCTATGTCAGGACACAAGGGAGGAGGCCACGAGGTAGGGGGGCGCGCCTACCCCCCAGGCGCGCCATCCACCCTCGTGGGCCCCCTGTTGCTCAACCAACGTACTCCTTCCTCCTATATATACCTACGTACCCCCAAACGATCAGATACGGGGCCAAAACCCTAATTCCACCACCGCAACTTTCTGTATCCACGAGATCCCATCTTGGGGCCTATTCCGGAGCTCCGCCAGAGGGGGTATCCATCACGGAGGGCTTCTACGTCATCACCATAGCCCGTCCGATGAAGTCTGAGTAGTTCACCTCAGACCTATGGGTCCATAGTTATTAGCTAGATGGCTACTTCTCTCTTTTTGGATCTCAATACAATGTTCTCCCCCTCTCCTGTGGAGATCTATTTGATGTAATCTTCTTTTTGCGGTGTGTTTGTTGAGACCGATGAATTGTGGGTTTATGATCAAGTCTATCTATGAACAATATTTGAATCTTCTCTGAATTCTTTTATGTACGATTGGTTATCTTTTCAAGTCTCTTCTAATTATTAGTTTGGTTTGGCCTACTAGATTAATCTTTCTTTCAATGGGAGAAGTGCTTAGCTTTGGGTTCAATCTTGCGGTGTCCTTTCCCAGTGACACCAGGGGTAGCAAGGCACGTATTGTATTGTTGCCATCGAGGATAACAAGATGGGGTTTTCATCATATTGCATGAGTTTATCCCTCTACATCATGTCATCTTGATTAAGTCGTTACTCTGTTTTCATTAACTTAATACTCTAGATGCATGCTGGATAGCGGTCGGTGAGTGGAGTAATGTTTGTAGATGCAGGCAGGAGTCGGTCTACTTGTCTCGGACGTGATGCCTATATACATGATCATGCCTAGATATTCCCATAACTATGGTCAATTCTGTCAATTGCTCAACAGTAATTCGTTCACAACCGTAGAATACTTATGCTCTTGAGAGAAGCCACTAGTGAAACCTATGGCCCCTAGGTCTATCTTCATCATATTAATCATCCAATACTTTGCTCTTTACTTTGCTTTTATTTTACTTTGCATATTTATCATAAAAATACCAAAAATATTACTTATCATATCTATCAGATCTCACTCTCGTAAGTGGTCGTGTAGGGATTGACAACCCCTTATCGCATTGGTTCCGAGGATTTATTTGTTTTGTTCAGGTACGAGGGACTCGCGCATAACCTCCTACTGGATTGATACCTTGGTTCTCAAAAACTGAGGTAAATACTTACGCTACTTTGCTGCATCATCCCTTCCTCTTCGGGAAAAAACCAACGCAGTGCTCAAGAGGTAGCAGCAAACAAAATTAGATTCTACTCCATATGATTTTGTAATATATGAGCACCGGAAATGCAGGTACTCCTCCAGGACACCACCACATGTGGTCATATGAAGATAGCAGTCGACTGAAAATAAATAGGTCAGTCGCATTTTTTAATGAACCGTCCGATCTATAAGGAATGGGCAGATGGCCTTCGTCTACCTCCTGCCAGTCACTATTGACGATCTTTCTCGAACCGCCAGCGACCACCGGCCCAGACCCCTGCCTCCACCGCCCCGCCCTCCCCTCGACCTCACAGCACCGGCTTGCTTGGCAGCGGCCATCCCAGAAGAACACCGTACGTTGATGAGTACAGTGATGGAAAGAATTTCGTCCGCTGAAAGCGGATTGCATGAAGCCTTTATCAGTCTACTAACGGGCTTTGAGGTACATACAATGATATACTTTTTGATAGTACCACACATTTAGGTGTGCCCTGTGTAGATAGTAGCCTGTGAGTCTCTGGTTGTCGTCGAGGACGGCGGCGAACAGAGGATCATAGTCCCAGGTAATAACCAAACCGCCTTTATGTGCAGGTGGTGGAAGCTCCGGTGGCTAGCCGGACTAATGATTTTGCCGAACTAAAGCGACAGCTGGATGTGGCAGATGCCGACATCGAGCTTGTTAACAAGCATCTTGATGAGGCACAGGGTAAGTAATGGTTTTTGGTGAATGCCACATAGTAAGAGCAGCATGATGCCAGTATCTTTAATATGTTGTGACTGCAGATGGAGCTGCCACCGTGGAGACCCTTCGGGTGGAACTTTCCCGAGCCAAAGAACAAGCAAGAAGTGGTAATGCGGGTGCTTTGAAGGCAGCCGAAGAGTTAAGAGCCGAGAAGGCCGCGCATTGCGAGAGCAAAGAGAAGATGGACAAGATGGCTGTGAAGTTAAAAGACACTGCCGACCATTGCCAGTTCCTTGAAGAAGAGAACCGAGCGAAGGCAACGGACCTTGAAAAGGCCACGGTGGTGACCAAAGACACCCGCTCTGCTATGAGGGCGAAGAAGGAGGAGCTGTGTGAAGCCAGGGATATTGCGGCTGGGAAGCCCTTTCTGCTGCGTAGGTAGTTCGGAGATCCGTGGTATGCCCCTCTGGATCGGCTATGGAGTTCGGGAGACGCATATATGGACTTGGCGGCGAGCGATGTCGATGCGGTCGAATACTTCCGAGATCAAATAGATGGTGAAGTGGACAAGATGTTATGGTCGCAATTTAGTGTTCCAGAGCATCCGCTTCCCTTGACTGATCAGCCAGCCGAATGGGCCGAACTCACTAGATTGTCCGGACTCGCCATGAGGTGTGTCATAGATCATCTGTGGCCAGAGAAGCCAAAGCCAAACAACTATTTTAGCTTAGTGCAGATGTTCCTTGGTGCGGTGCCGTGCATCAATGGCCCTTGCCCATGTCAAAGCATACTGGGCGGAGATGGATGCTACCACTGTTGCGGCGCAGGGTTCGGCCATAGGCCGAGTGGCTGCCGAGCACTAATTTGAAGAAGTTCTTGAGGGTGCTCGTTTGATAGAGGCCCAGTGCTCGAAGAATATTATGTTTGAGTGACATGTATTCCCATTGTAAACACAATGTTTTTATGTAATTTATTAAGGCTGTATTTATACTTTTGCCTGAAAGTAATATGATGCCTCCTATGCGGCCGTTTATGTATATATATATATAACCTGAAAGATTGCAGTCGTCGGCTTCAAACCCCACGCATATAATGCGGGGGTGCTAACAGAAGACGCATGTTCACAATTAACCCAATGTCTTGGTCCTATTAAAGAGGTGATAGCGCAGCGAATGAGGCAACCGGACTATAATGCGTTAACACTTTCACTTAGCCATAGGAGTTTGACGGTGGGGTACTATATAGCCCTTGGTGGCTCCGCACTCTCCCGGATTCGGGGTGCGTATATGCCTGGCCGGGAAACGGCCCTTCGTTAAGGCGGAGGAATTCTAACATTCCGATAGGTCATCGAGTGGTTGACCAGTCTCGCGCTATATCATGACAGTCATTTTTCTACTTTCTCTACTGAGGTGCTCGTCCGGATGAACCAGGGCACAATCGTAGTAGTTCTCCTGGTGCTGCCTTAGCCGATAGAGCGGAATGTTAGGCACCAAAACAAAGGAGGTGGGGAAACCCAACATTTGACCAAAGACATGATTCGGAGCTGATGCATATAAGGCCAAACTCGCGACACCGAACACTCCCTAAGGTATTCGGTCTTTATGGTATAAACCGGGCCTAAATGGTGCCCTTTGTAAGAAGCCCCTTGTGTCCAGGTACGTGCATTATTCTGACGTGGCCACATGCCAAGACGTCAGCATCCTTCTCAATTTTACTGAGAATCCGAGGGATGTGTATCAACAAGAGACAGTAAAAAAGGTTTACGCGGGGTCTTATTCTAAAAAGAATCCTTGGAACGGGTCCTTGCTGCACGTCTGCGCCTGTGTCTCCGCTGTGCCGTATCCTGAACGGGTGTAGCACGATGGTCATATGTAAAAGAGAGAAACTTAGGTGAAAAATTGTCGTGCAAAAAGGTAGGTTTAAAGAAACCATGCACAATTCAAGATGAGTAAAAATTGCCACTTGTCTGCGCGCGTTGTGCCCCTTGTATTTGTAATAGGGGTGTGGCCATCAAACCTGTATGAATTACATATAGCTGCGTCGGACTCATCTAACCGTGTCCGTGGTCTTGATGACCTATTAAATGCTTTAGTTGGTGAGGCGTTTTTAGTGTGCGGCTGCCAAAGCAGCCACACTATCTTCGGCATGCAGGGATCGCTCAATATTTCCATTTAATGTAATGATGCCACGTGGACCGGGCATCTTAAGCGTGAGGGAAGCATAATGCGGTATTGCATTAAAGCGAGCGAAAGCTTCGCATACAAGTAGTGCTTGATAGCCACTTTGGAATGGAGCAATGTGGAAGGTTAAATTTTCACTACGGAAGTTACCGGGGAAGCCGAATATGACCTCTAGTAGCAGGGAGCCCTTGCAATGAGCCCCTGGGCCTGGCGTTACTCCTTTAATGGTAGTATTGCTGGCAGATTTTCATTGGGTCTATCCCCATTTTGCGGATTGTCTCCTGATATATCAGGTTTAAACTGCTACCACCGTCCATCAGGACTCGTGTGAAATGGTATCCGTCAATTATTGGGTCTAATACGAAGGCAGCCCGTCCTGCACGCCGGATACTTGCTGAGTAATCCCGATGGTCGAAAGTGGTCGGTTGAGACGACCAGTGGCGGGACTCCGCGGTGATAGGCCCTTGGGCATATTTCTTTGGGAGTGCTGCTTTGTTTCTCCCCTTGATTACGTGTAACACGTTTACTGTTTTGACTTCTGGTGGAAATTTCTTTTGTTCCCAAGTGTCTTGCTTGAGAGGCTCATCCTCGTCTTCGCTTGGTGTATCCTCCCCCTTGTGTACGGCGTTGAGCTTGCCGGACTGCTTGAAGACCCAACATTCTCTATGGGTATGATTAGCGGGTTTACCAGGCGTGCTATGGATCTGACATATTTGGTCCAGAATTTTGTTTAGGCTGGACAGTTCACCTCTGGCACCTTTAGAGGGCGGCTTTTGCTGACCTGGCCGAGAGCTTCTGAATCCGGCGTTTACTGTCGTGCTCTTCGGGCTGTCTTCTTTATTCCGGCGCTTATTATTTTTGCTGCACCGTGATTTCCCGTTTCCATCTCTAACTTCGGATGTGCTGGGGTCGCTGGTGCTGCATCTCGCTAGCCAACTATCCTCACCCGTGCAAAAGCGGGTCATGAGGCTTGTTAATGCTGCCATTGTTCTCGGCTTTTCTTGGCCGAGGTGCCTGGCAAGCCATTCATCACGGACGCTATGCTTAAAAGCTGACAAGGCTTCGGCGTCCGGAGAGTCGACTATTTGGTTCTTTTTAGTAAGAAACCTGTTCCAAAGCTTTCGGGCTGACTCTCCGGGCTGTTGAGTTATATGACTCAAATCGTCCGCGTCCGGAGGTCGGACATAAGTCCCTTGAAAATTTGCCCGAAAAGCGTCTTCGAGCTCTTCCCAGCTTCCGATGGAGTTTTCGGGAAGGCTTTTAAGCCAGTGCCGAGCTGGCCCTTTGAGTTTGAGGGGTAAATACTTAATGGCGTGGAGATCATCTCCTCGAGCCATATGGATGTGGAGGATATAGTCCTCAATCCAGACCCCAGGGTCTGTTGTTTCGTCGTATGCCTCTATGTTTACGGGTTTGAATCCCTCTGGAAATTCATGGTCCAGCACCTCATCGGTGAAACATAGGGGGTGTGCGGCACCCCTGTACCGTGGTGTTCGGATGTTTGGTGTGTTGCATCGTATGCTGGAGCGCGCTTGCGTGGTCCATAGATGGATCTGGTTGCGCCGTCCTTTTGATGCGAGCCCTCGTGTGGATCGCGTACTGGCTTGTGTGCGGCATCGGTTGCCGCATTATGTTGGCCACGCGGTCGTCTATCTGACTGGGTGGCCGTTTTTTTTAATTGCGGATGATCTAAGGCCTCCTCATCGAATTCAGGTAGCAACTTCCGCTTCGGGTAGCTCTTCGTGGGGTGATTACTGCCGTACTTCGCTGCTGTGTTGAGCACTTTACTCCATCTAATTCTGACACTACTAGGAAAAGGCCTACTAATGGCGCACCAGTTTTGCCTACTAATGGCGCATCACTGGTGCGCCATTACTAGCACGCCACTAGTAATTTTTAGTAATGGCGCACCCTTGGTGCGCCATTAGTATAGGCCACGGTGCGCCATTAGTATAGGCCACTGGTGCGCCATTAGTATAGGCCACGGTGCGCCATTAGTATTTTTGAATTTTGAAGGCGGGAAAATAGTAGTGGCGCACCATCTAACCCCCACCGTGCGCCATTGCTATTTTTGAATTTTGAATTTGGATCTGGATCGTGATTTTTTTGCCCATTTTTTGCTAGTTTTTTGGCACGATATTATTTCAAATTTTGTTCCTGTTTTTGGATCTTGTACATTCTTTTGCCGTGTTCTTTTGCCAGAGAGGAGTTCGCCGGAGAGGAGGAGGAGGAGGTCACCGGAGAGGCGCTCGCCTACATCGCCGGAGAGGAGGAGGAGGTCACCGGAGAGGAGTTCACTGAAGCATCAGAGAGGAGGAAGGAGAAACCATGAGGGAATGGGAGGAGAAGAGGGAGGAGGAGCTCACCGGAGAGGAGGGAGGAGAAACCGTGAGGGGAGGGGAGGGGAGGAGAGGAGGGAGGAGAAACCGTGAGGGGATGGGAGGGGAGGAGAGGAGGGAGGAGGAGGTTCCCGGAGAGGAGGAGTTCGCCGGAGAGGAGGAGGAGGTCGCCGGAGAGGAGGAGGAGGTCGCTGGAGAGGAGCAGGAGGTCGCCGGAGAGGAGGAGGAGGAGGTCACCGAAGAGGAGGAGGGTAGTATGGTGGAGGAGAGAAGGGAAGATGGAGTGGAGGAGAGGATGAGATGGAGTGGAGGAGAGGAGAGGAGGAGATGGAGTGGAGGAGAGGTGGAGTGGAGGAGGTGCGCCCAGCCATATATACGACCTAGTAATGGCGCACCGTGGGCAGGTGCGCCATTACTAACTTTTTTTATTTTTTTGATTGATTTTGAATTTTGAAGGCGGGAAGATACTAATGGCGCACCATGGGCAGGTGCGCCATTAGTAACTTTTTTTTTATTTTTTTGACTTATTTTGAATTTTGAAGGCGGGAAGATACTAATGGCGCACCATGGGCAGGTGCGCCATTAGTAACTTTGTTTTATTTTGTTGACTTATTTTGAATTTTGAAGGCGGGAAGATACTAATGGCACACCATGGGCAGGTGCGCCATTAGTAAGTTTGAATTTTTTTGCCTCTCCAGATCTTAAAAGCCCCGTATCTTTTTTTCTGCTAGGTTTTTGAGGATTTTGAAAATGTTTAACGGGGTTCCCCCGATTAAATTCGGATGTAACTTTTCGAGTAGATGATTTTTCATATAAAAAACTTTTTCATCTGAGTTCATACGCAAAAGTTATGCCCATTTTTACAAATTCTCGAGAGATTTTGCAAAAAAGTCGAAAATTCATGTTTGTAAATTTTGCTAACAACTAGACCACATATCACATGGGAATCTTATTTTCTTTTATTTTTTTGACATTTCTATCATTTTCTTTTATTTTTTTGAAACTGAAAAGGTGGTCCACGGGGGGGGGGGGGGGGGGGGGGGGGTTGCATTCGGGCGAATGTTTGGGCCAAGTTACTAATGGCGCACCGTGGCATGGTGCGCCATTACTAGTTCAACTAGTAATGGCGCACCACTCCCACGGTGCGCCATTAGTAGTTTTGAAAAAAAAATATTTACTAATGGCGCACCGTGGATGTGGTGCGCCATTACTAGTTCAACTAGTAATGGTGCACCACTCCCACGGTGCGCCATTAGTAGTATTGAAAAAAATAAAAAAAATTACTAATGGCGCACCATGGACGTGGTGCGCCATTAGTATTTGCACACTAATGGCGCACCAACACATGGTGCGCCATTAGTATTTGTACACTAATGGCGCACCAGCACATGGTGCGCCATTAGTATATAGTAATGGCGCACCACATGTGTGGTGCGCCATTAGTGTCAATTCCATCTATAGCCCTTTTCCTAGTAGTGCGAGTGTGTCTTACGCAGCCTTGAGCCTTTGCTTCTGCTTTTTAGACTCCTCGTGGTGGCAACGAGCCTTTGATGGGCATTCTGTTGCTCCGGGTGTCTGTCCGGTGTGATGTCGTCCGGACTATTATCTTTGACAGAGTCGTGTTGTTCGGTTTGATTCTACGTGTTGCCGTGGTCCGGCAATGGTTCACCCTGCTCTAACGCTGGGTTTGTATGATCGTTGTTTTTGCCGAGGCGGGATTTGGGGCGGCGCTTCCGCCGCCGCTTTGACTGCTTCTCGAGGGGACAACCCTTCGTTGCGTCCTTCCGTTCCTCCTCGTCGTCTTCTTTTGGTGTGTCCACCATGTATACATAATGTGATGAAGTGGGCGTGCAGTGCCCTGTAGGCAGTGGTTCCTGTTCGTCTCCTGCATCGTCGCCCATACCATCGATGTCTTCGGAGTTGGAGTCGAGCATGTCGGTTAAGTCATCGACAATGGCTACTAAGTGGGTGGTGGGTGGGCGGTGAATTTCTTCTTCATCCGCATCCCAATCCTGCCGGACATAGTTCGGCCAGGATCCTCCTGACAAGGAGAGAGACCTTAATGAGTTCATTATATAGCCGAAGGGTGAGTGCTGAAAAATATCCGCAAAGGTAAACTCCATGATCGGCGCCCAATTGGATTCGCTAGGAACGGGCACAGGCGGTTCAGAGTCCATGGACGGAGAAGGATCCGGCAGTTTGACAACACGGCTCTCGCGCAGGGTAAGGTCGATGTTCGGCTCGATCACCGATGAGGATAAGACTTCCATGGCGGGGTCCATCCACCCATCCATGGACGGCGCAACTGGCTCCGAATTGAGGGTCGGAGCAGCTGCCAGTGCGATCTCCTGACCGCTGTCCGATGGTAGAGCTAAATCGTACTCATCGTGACCGCGTGCCGCACAAGGCAGAGGCTCGAATCCGTCGAAAATCAAGTCTCCACGGATATCGGCGGTGTAGTTTAAGCTTCCAAACCTGACCTGGTGGCCAGGGGCGTAACTTTCGATCCGCTCCAGATGGCCAAGGGAGTTGGCCCACGATACGAAGCCGCCGAACAGAAAGATCTATCCGGGGAGAAAAGTCTCACCCTGTACTGCATCACTATCAAGCCTAACAGCGACGACACAGAGGAACTCTCAATGAAAGCACCATTGTCGGTGTCAAAACCGGCGGATCTCGGGTACGGGGTCCCGAACTGTGCGTCTAAGGCAGATGGTAACAGGAGGCAGGGAACACGATGTTTTACCCAGGTTCGGGCCCTCTTGATGGAGGTAAAACCCTACGTCCTTCTTGATTAATATTGATGATATGGGTAGTACAAGAGTAGATCTACCACGAGATCAGAGAGGCTAAGGGGGTGTTTGGTTGAGGGACTTTTTAGTCCCAGAGCTAGAAAAAGTCCCTAAAAAGTCCCTAGAAACCAAACGGGAGGGACTTTTTCTACAGGGACTAGAAAAAGACTCTACTGAAGAGTCTTTTTTTATTAGTCCCTAGGACTAGAAAATGTCCTAGGACTTCTGAACCAAACACCCCCTAAGCCCTAGAAGCTAGCCTATGGTATGATTGTATGTTGTCCTACGGACTAAAACCCTCCTGTTTATATAGACACTGGAGAGGGCTAGGGTTACACAAGGTCGGTTACAAAGGAGGAGATACACATATCTGTATTGCCTAGCTTGCCTTCCACACCAAGTAGAGTCCCATCCGGACACGAGACGAAGTCTTCAATCTTGTATCTTCATAGTCTAATAGTCCGGCCAAAGGATATAGTCCGGCTGTCCGGAGACCCCCTAATCCAGGACTCCCTTACCAGGCGCAACCCTCCTTGAGGTAGGACGTCGTGAGTCCCGCGCTGGCTCACGAGTGCCCAGATATACCTGTCTAGCCCTATCGTGCAAGCCACGTGTTAGGGCAGGGCTGTACACACCCCGGGGGCTCTCCGTAGAGGGAGCCCGCCTCCCACGCACAAGTGGAAGAACCATGCTCCGCGCTGGCCGTCGACACTACTGAGGAGTGGCTATGCCCATGCACAAGCAGAAGCACTATGCTCCGCACTGGTGATAAACAACTGAGGGCGGATTCACGGTCGTACCAACCTCGGGGAGCGCCAGAGCTCAACATCCGGCCTCACCGCAACGCCTCTCCTCGGGAAGGCCGCGCGAGGGGGCTGGACATGGGGGCTGCGCTCGGGTCACGCCCAAGCGTACGCCACCCAGCCAGGTCTCCCGGACCTGGCGTCGCACGCCCCTCCTGAGCCGAGCCTCGGCGAGGGCAAAGGTATAGAGATTGTTTGCACGTCAAGGGGGACTCCTGACCATCGCGACTCAGGAGCCTAACTGGTCACGTAGCCCCTCACTCCTTGGTCCGTCCTAGTCTCCGGTCGGCCCAACGACGGTTGAGGTATGCGCGGGGCCGGGCTCTGCCGACGTAGAACATCAACCTATCCTAGCATACTCTCCCTGTAAACTGTTTGCGTGTCAAGGGGGACTCCTGAGCATCGCGACTCAGGAGCCTAACTGGTCACGGAGCCCCTCACTCCTTGGTCTGTCCTGGTCTCCGGTCGGCCCAATGACGGTTGAGGTATGTGCGGGCCGGGCTCTGCCGACGCAGAACACAAAGCAAATAGGAAGAAAGTCGCAAAATCTCGAAGCAAATATTACAATGCATATTGTTCTCACAATACCAAATGGAAGTTTAACGCCTCCATGAGGCCTGATGCATGTTGCAGGAATGAAATATGAAAGCAGCCACAGGTCACCCATGGACACCGCCATCGTCTGCAGAAGGTGCTCCTCCCTTGGTAGCGTTGCCTTCACCCGCACCACCAGCCGCAGGATCGGTGCCATCGCCAGTCGAGGGCGCGTGGACGAAGCCGTGGAACCTCTTTAGCAGCACCTCCACCTGACCTTTCACGGCTGCGGCAGTATCCTCACAATGTTCATTAGCTACAGGCTCCAGCAGCTCGTGGAGGCGAGCATTGGGGTCGTGAAGGTACAGATGGCTAAAGACACACGTCAACGCAGCCGAAGAAAGGACACGAGCCTCTACCTCAGCCATGGGACCGATGCCCTCCATGACTTCCTCAAGCGCCTTCACCAAGTGGGGAAGCAGCTGAGCAGGGCCATCCTTGTCGGTGGTTCGTGGCTTCTCCAGGCCCTTCTCGTACAGTGACTTTAGTGCCACACTGTACCTCTTCTCAAGAAGCGAGAAGGCCTCACGGTCTTCGGCCAGGTCCTTCGCCTTGGCATCGAGCTCGGTCTCCCTCGCCTTCACCTTCTGCTCCAGCCTCTCCAGTCGGCTGCGCTCCGCGTCCTACGCCTTCGTCAGCTCCCACAGCTCGGTGTCGCGGCCCTTGAAGGCGTCCTCCCGAGCCTTCATCTCCTCCTCCCTCGCTTCGTGGTCACGTGCTTCTTTTGCGCGCTCGTTGCGCAGCCTCTTCAGCTCGCCCTCTAGATCCCGGCAGCGGTCGCGGGCGGCCTCGGCGTCCTTTAGCACCGCCTCGCGATCGAATGTAGCTAGGGGAGTGCCGAGTCGGAGTGAAGTCAGCCTGAGGCCAGCTCCAGGCGCCCGGCCACTAGGTGCGGGTCCGTGCCTAGGAGGTCTTCCCGCAGCGTGGCCATCCCCGAGAAGACACGCTCCAAGATGTGGAGGAGGAAGAAGAACTTCGGGCCGGAGGTCCAGGAGGAGGAGGAGGCAGCGTCGTTACCAGAGCCTGGAAGATAGAGGGCTCCGGAGCCCTTGGGTCCTCATCAACAGAGCCGGGTGCCGGCACTTCCGGAGCCAGCGGGGCCACGGGGGCTGGTTCATCCTGCCGATGCTCCTCTTGGCCTTGCGAGGGCGACCGGGCTGGGGAAATGCGGGTGCTATCGCCTCTCATCTCCACAGAGGGGGCATGGCCTCGGCACTCCCCTTCCTCTTGTTCGCTGAAGATACCGTCCTGATCAACCAAGGTTGAATGTCAGAAAATAGCAAGTACAAGCGGGAACAAGACGAAGCTCGAAGCACTTACTGATCCACTGCGACATAGTCCACCTTCCGCTTGGTGAGCCTGAAACCTGAAAGCGTCAGGGCCTGAGGAGTGGGTGCACGGGCTCCTGAGGTAGAAGACGGCGCAACAGAAGGACCGGAACCGGACCCAGGTGGTACCAAGTCAGAGGCAGCATCTCGAGAGACCAGTGATGATCTACCCCTTGTCGGGATAAGGGGCAGCTCCCTCACCTCCTGGCGGGCGTCGACCTTGGCATCGACTGGTAGAGCGCGGAGGATTTCGGCCTTGGTAAAGGGGGAGTTCTCCCCCATCCCCTCGGGAGTCTCCTCTGAGTCCTCCTCCCTCTCTTCCTCCCAGCGGGACTCGTCAGAAGACACCTCCACCGGCTTCGGCGTTGTAGAGGCCCCAGCGAGCGTCGGCGGCACCAGCCCATGCACGCCAAAGGATGGCCTGGAAGCAACGAATTGTTCCCAGTCCTTGCGATGGAACAAAGGAGCAAATGCGCTTGGTGGGTACTCTTGGTTATCCCCAACCAAGAGGCGCAGAACCGCAGACAGCTCGTCATCAGGCAGGGCCACCAGGCTCAGACGAACCTTGTCTTCTTCATCTCCAAGCTTCCAAAAAGGGCGCGTGCACGCCTAGAGTGGAGCAACGTGCAGCGTCAAGAATTCCCTCAGGAGCATGACCCCTGTCGCCTTAGCCGCCTTCGCATTGCCCGGCTTCGAATCGACCTTCATCTGCTCCAATACCGGTGATGCCCTCTTGTCGGTGAGCTCTACACGAGATCACCCCTTGTCCGACTAGGGCGCCTCCGTTGGCAGTTCCAAGCGTGGATGAGCGCACTTGGAACTCATCATGACCCATTTGGCCGTGATGTTGTCAACACTCTTCCCGGTGTTCGAGATCGAGTTGGCATGGCCGACCACGATGAAGTTGGCGCACCCGGAGATATGGCCACCGGTGATGAGGAGGAAGAAGAAGTGGCGCAGCAGTGCCACGGACGGCATCACACCAAGGTACGCCTCGCAATAGTAGGCAAAGATAGACCAGAGAAGAATGGAGTTGGGACGGAGATGCAGCGCCTGTAATCCGAAGTGGTCGAGGACCTCAAAAAAGAAATCAGAAAAGGGGGGAACCAACCCGGCGGCGATGCTGCTCGTGAAGAAAGGGAAGAAGGTGCTTCCCTCAGGCTCCGGCTCATCGGAGGAAAGCCACAGCTCCGTTTTCCCCCTCTCGTTGCTTGCCCCCGCCGTCAGCAAGCGCGTGGCGGCTAGGTTCTGCTCCGTAACATTGGGCGCATCAAGGGCTGGCTCGAACCAAGCCGGTGCCGAGGAGGACTTGATTTGTGCGGCACCATTGATCACCGATGCGAAGCAGGGTAGAAGCGGATCTAGAGGTTCCGGCAGCAAGGAGCGAGAAAGGGGATCTGGGGCAAGGCGAGGAAGAAGAAATGAAGGCAAGCACTATCTGCGCCAGCCTTTTTGTCAAGTCGGGTAGTTGCCGAGGCAGTGTGGGCAAGCGGAGACACCCATGTCCAATAAACCGCCATGCGTCAACCGAGGCTGTAGGCTTTTCGGGCCCATGGCGATCCGTGCTTGGCTTCGCCTCGAAACCAAGCCTGAGCGCACCTTGGGCCCGGGGGCTACTATCGGCATTCTGGGAACGGGGTCCCCAGACTTGCCAGCCTGCGACCGACGGCGTCGCTGGGCTGGCAGGTCTGTACATGCCATCTTCATTGACGAGGTATTCAAGACCCTCGCGAGGGGCCAAGCCTCGCGAGGCAGATGACGGAACACCTCCTTAGGAGCGGTCTCACCGGGCAGGCTCACAGGGGCGGAGAGATCAAGGCAAGGCAAACCTCGTGAGGTCCTCGTGACGTGAGCCATGATGATCGAGACCAGACGGGCACCAGGCGGGTGCCAGCGCACACAGCGTCCTTGTTTCCTCTTTGGTGCTAAGGGGGCAAGCGCATGCGCGGAGTACCAAGGCATCAAGCAAAGGTTTCCATCTTGTTGCAACATGACCAAGACCAGAAGGATGGCCAGACGGAGGTCACCATGGATCCCAAGACGGTGTCATCACCAGAGCCTTTGTAGGCGAAGACCACCTTTTGTCAGGATAGCTTGTACTAGTTGTCCCCTTTCGAATTGGCCGTTGTTGGCTCCCTTCCCACTCAATATTTGGGGAGAGGACTAGGGCCTATATAAGTAGAACTAGCCACTACCATGGAAGGGGGCATCGGATTGGGACCTAGGCAGATCACCAAGATCACCCCCTACCACACAAGCGCAACAAGCACAAGAACACCTCATCCTCCCGAGGCTGTTCTCCCCGTTGTACTGTTCATCATCAGCCCAAGAGGCAATCTACCACCACCACACTACCGTAGGGTATTACACCACAACGGTGGCCCAAACTAGTATAAATCTTGTGTCTTTCTGTGTTGTGAGTTCGTTGAGTTCGTCCGCAAGATCTTAGAGAGCTAGGGCGTGGATCGATAGGGAGAAAACCTTCGCGTGCCCCCCCAGTGTTCGAACCTTAAGGGTTTGCCGGAACCCGTGATCCAACACCTAGGGTTACAAATCCTAGCCGGCTTTGTCAGTGGACATAGAGTCCTTCACAATTATTGTATCTTTGTCTTGTATGACTAGTCATCCATGGGTATCCCTAAATGCATCGCGGGCGACCAATGTGGCGCGGGACGGAACCGAACGAAGGGCCTCACCTCGACCCACCGGACCACCTGCGGTTACACATCCTCTGCCCCCACGTCTCGTTATCTTCTCACACCCACACATACCAACACAGACACCACACACACAAAAAATATTCTCCTGGTGCCTCTATCCACTCCCTCTTTGCATATACACACTCAAGGGAATCTCTTGTCGTGACATCATATTCGTCTCTCTCTCTCTAGACCACTCTCATTTCTCGTGATATCTCTCCTACGCCCCCCTATTGGCCCCTCTATCCATGCCTCTCTCGAATACGTAATACACACACATACCTCTACAAGCCCTGCCAAATGCATCAACTACACATTCACACATGTTACATCACATACCCCACTGATCTAAAAAGCCCTCTCTTCATGTTTATTTCGCATACAACATTCCTTTTGAATAAAGTGTGGACAGAAAAATATTGTAGAATTTCTACATATATACAACATTACAAAGTTATATGGAGGAGTATGAACGCTTGAATTGTATGGTGCCCAAAACGATATTTATTCCACACTATGAATTTGTATATTTTTATACTATAGATAAAGTTAGCCATAATAAAGAGAAACGAAGAGCATCTCTCTCTCCATCGCATACCCCTCCTCTATGCCCCTTTCACGTACGCACACAAACTATCTACAGGTCCTCTAAAAGTAATCCCCCAGCACATTCACGCATGTTTCATCTTTCTCTTGCGATATATACAGTGACGATCATTATATTTTAAGCGAAAGCATGATACGTACATTGGACTTCAGAATCCACTCATTACAGTCACCATTTACGTTTTGTGGTTATTATATAGTCACGGGCTCACCGGGCAACTTTGTATTTGCTCAAGACACAACTAGTTAACCAGTTAAACACTCCATGTGGCACCTCTAGTGTTGCATCACATTACCTCACTACCATTAGGCCCACCTATTGGCTTGTATCTACTCTACATCTACACTCTTATAAAATACTAGCAAGATGCCCATGCGTTGCACGGAACATCAAGATGCATTTGTATGAGTAGTTTATCTTGTGGGAGAAAAGGATGAACAAGGGAAGGCCTTATTTGCAAGTGCGGAGAGGGGTGTGGGTATCTTTTTGCAAAATTGCCATAGTTTCCTTCCTATCCGTGAAATATAGATCGGACGGCCTATATTGCAGGATGGCAGGCACACGATCATCACCGGCTATGCTTTTTATTAGAGTAGGGATAAAATACACTCTTATAAAAAAGCAGAGTTGGTGATGATGGTGTGCCTGCCATCCTACAATATAGGTCTTTCGATTTATATCTAATGGATAGGAAAGAAACTATGACAATTTTACAAAAAGGTACCCACACACCTCTCCACATTTCCAAATAAGACTTCCCTCATTCATCCTTTTCTCTCACAAGATAAACTAGTCATACAAATGCATCTTGATGTTACGTGCAACGCATGGGCATATTGCTAGTAAGAATGAAAACAAACGACAAAAAAATATTGGACAAGGTGGCCTTGTATTGGTATGCTGAGCCATCTGTTTGAACACACATGAGCTGGTGTGGTGATTATACACACATTCACGCATGCACACAAATTGCATGCACGCAACACTCACACGAACACATGCACCCATGCACGCACGCAACACTCACACGTACACACGCAGCCACACACGCACGCAACGCTCACACACACACACGGACGCATGCATGCACACACCAGTACACCAGACGACCAACACACACTGTCACGCTCAAGTGCTCAACCTACACGTGCATGCGCACACATCTGGCCTTAACAGACACATACATAACCAGGTGATTCCAGCGCACGGGATGGAGTCTTGTCGCGCCTGCGTAAATTTGAGTTTATCTGACCTTTTCCCTATGTGAACTGACAGGTGGGACCCACAAGGAACGTGGTCAATTTAACTAGTCAACTTGGTGCCACGCAGACTATTTGGCCAGTCAACAAAGTGCAATCCGATTCTGAACCTTGAGCAAGTGACCGTATAATCACCGCAAAATGTATATAGTGACCGTAATCAGCTTATTATGAAGTTCGGTGAACGTATTACGCTTTTCTCTCTGTAGGCCCTCCAAAACTACATCTCTACACGTTCTCGCATGTTACATCTAACAACTATGCAATACAGCACTACTACTACGTACACTCTAACACAATAAATCATAATATGTGTTTTTAGTTTTACTATATATCACATTGTTACTTAATTATTCAGTTTGCATACATTAAAATTGCCTTTGAAATGTATGGCCAGTATCATATACCGCGCGGGAAAAATCCCGCCCTTTCCTGTTTAATCGGGTTTGTATCGATGGATCGTGCGAAACAGCAAACTATTGTACTATCTACAGTACAAGTGTCAGTTCACTGGGCCGTCGTGTCGTGTTCTCCTCCGTCAGAAGAGTGGAGCACTCGCTTTCATAAATCTTCGAGTCCCTTTCGCCGACATGTGGGGCATCAAGCTACTAGGTCCATGAGCCATACCGGGATACAGTGCAGAGTAGCCGGGGTGAAGCACCCAGTCATGGCGCCGGTGTAGTAATGCACCTTTCCCGCAGTTAAGTTGGAGGGACGAAGCAATAATGCTAAAAAAAGAAGTTGGAGGGACGAAGCAACCATCATTTCAGTCATTGCTGAATCCGCTTCTCCCTCATATTCTTCAAGTTAACCATGTGTTGCTTCTGCCATTGTTCTGCCTCATGTGGGAAGCGGATCGGCTTGGTAAAGCACTAACACGTGGGACCGCATGTTAGAAAACCGCCAGGACAACGTCCTCTGAAAATAAGAAACGTCCCCCACCATCTGCGCGGCAAAATCACCTCCTTTTTTACAAACGTTGATTCTAAAATTTTTTAGATCAATATAATTGAGATTTGTATAGATAGCACACAGGAGCAAAACCAACTGGTACGATTAAGGGCATCCACAATGTGTAGCCAAATGTCGAAATAGCTTTTGGCATCGTGGGAACCATTGTGGACGGTGTTGCCAAAGCCAAAAGGATGGAACCGAAGCTCCTTGATTGATTGATTGAAGGAATAGAAAAATTCAACGTCTCTCTTTTTCCAGTGCTTGGACGCATGTACAGTATAGAGGACATAGTCTACTCCCCTGTCCCTTCTAACACACATCACAAAGAAGTGAGGCATCAAATCACATAGCATGGACGAAACAACCATCAGTTCACTCTTCGTTGACTCCGCTTCTCCATCGTCTTCTTCAAGAAACCATATCACTGCACTAAGATGGACGGACGACGCTATTGTGTATGAGTAGTACTAGTACATTTACGCATCTTCAACGGATTTCCTGGATGCAAATAAGGCGGTTGTCTCGTCTTGCAGGCGGCACTTGTGAATGACATACCGTGGTCTCCCTCAATGGTGTTCTCCGTCGAACGCACTTGGCCAAACCACCATGTTCAAGATATCGTCGACGTCACCGCTATGGGGAAGGAAGTCAAATATAGTTACTACCTCCATTTTTTGTACACAAGGCCAGCATATCACAATTATAATTTGCAAAAGGCCACTAACACTAATCGAGGCAAAATTGATGGGGTTTTCCTCGTACTAGCATCCAAGGACATTAATATCCCCTACGTGCATGCGGAAGTGAGAAGGTTGGTTTGAATGGTGCTGCATTAATCAAGCGATGAGGAGTGATATGGTTAGCTCTTTGGGCTTTGGAGAAAAAAATACGCATTAATTGACATGTGAAACGAGGATTTGTATCGATTAATCCCGCGAAGGAAAACCCTGCCTTTATTTTTTAACACTAGTACTCCTAGTACATAGTACTACGTACTTATCTTGTTTGGGTCTAGGCCTTGCATTGCCATACTTTGCCACACATTTTTTCCAAGCTTGCCTAAAGTTTTCAAAATGAAAAGGAGGTACACTTGCGCACGACTGTTGCAGTCACACCGCACCCTCACATGGTCGCTCCTGCACGCCGTGGTCGCATCGCACCCTCACATGCACAGTCGCTCCTGCACGCTGCAAACCCAACCAAGGGAAGGCACCCTCACTGACACGTGCTGTCGCATGTGAACAAACCAAACTCAGCCATCGTACCGCTGACACATAATTTTCGTTCATAGAGTATGTTTATCCAACCGCATGTTGGGGAGTATCCATACGGCCCGTGCGGTGGTCCGTTGGGGAAGAAGAAGATGTGAGGAAGAAGGGTTAGGAGCCATAGGATATTCGTCCAACCGCCTGAAATGGTAGACTGGCCCAAGTCGGGCGACTTGCATGACAATATATGTTTTTACACAGCAAAAGATCCATAAAAACAACAACATAAAGAAAAACTATCACTCCTCGCGGAACGAGACGGCCTCGTCATCTTTGGCTGCCGGCGCGAACCAGCCGTAGCTGCCGACGTGTGTCTCTGCACCGTGGTTGTCCTCGGCCTCTAGCTACTCTTTCATGCGGAGCGTGCGGGTGCTCTGCATGGACGAGAGCACCGCTCGGTTCAAGTCGAGGACGTCCGGTTCCGCCTACGGGAGGGCCTCGATGGCAGCGGCATCCACTCGCTCCATGTCGAGTCGAGCCTCCGTCGCCCGGTTCAAGTCCAGGACGTCCGATTCCGCCTGTAGGAGGGCCTCGAGGAGAGCGGCATCTGCACTCTCCGCATCGAGTTGAGCCTCTGCCACTCGGTTCAAGTCCAGGATGTCTGGTTTCGGCCGGAGGAGGGCCTCAATGGCAGCGGAATCCGCGCGCTCCGCCTCAAGTTGAGCCTCCGCCTCCCGGTTCACATCCATGACATCCGGTTCAGCCTGAAGGAGAGCCTCGATCGTAGCAGCATGCGCGTGCTCCGTGTCGAGTTGAGCCTCTACCTCCCGGTCCTCCTTTAGTATCGCCAGGTTGAACCACTGGTCCGCCTGCACCATGGGGGACTCGGACGCCGGCAAGAAGTCGACGTCTATCGTCTCATACCCATCGGGGGCCTTCTGCGTCATGACCTCTGCCATGAACTTTGGATCGGCTTCCTCCTCCTCGTTTCTTGGCTCCAGAGAACTCGGAAATTGGCCCGCCGCAAAGGGGGCTTGGGAACAGAGGTCTTTGGCGCTGACCACCGCCGCGATTTCTGCGCGGCGCTCCGGAGTAAGCATCTTGTAGTACGTGATCTTGCGGCGCACCATGGCTTTCCGGCGAACTAGGGGACGCTTGATGCGGGCTAGGGGATCGAAAGGTGGGGGGAGGGGCTGGAGATTAGGTGTGGTCTTAGGGCAGTGGCTGGCGTAGGCCAAGCAGCGAAGGTTCTGGTGTGAATAGTGGTTCCGGTGACGACCAGTCAATCGGTTTTGACTGTACATCGCTCTTCTCGCATTCGTGTTGCAGCCCGGCACGCTGGACCCTCCACGTCGCTCACCGAATAAAACACACTTCGTCTTGCGTTTTCGCTCGCTTGTGAGACCGCAAATGAGAGAAAACCGATGTCCCTCCCCCTCCCCCGCCCGCGTCATTTTATGCGGAGTAAATAAAAACAGAGGGAGTATACTATGGTTGAGGATCCCCTGACGTGGCCGAACCCATTGAGTAACTGACATGCGGGGCCTAGCAAGCATGGGGTCTGCCAGTAAGTGACCGAAAGGGAGGGTAAGGCAGGGATACGTATGTGAAAGGAGCTTCCAATGATATAATTTTCACATTATACATCTCATGTACTATTAATCTTGTGAATATTCAAATGTGGTTTTGAAAAACACATTAGAGCATGCTTAATAATATAGACAGTCGATGGCTATAAGGAACTGTCGTGTCATCTATAGCCAAGATATATTATATGCACTCATACAGTAGTGTGGGCTATAAGGTTGGCTATTTCCCGCAAAAAAATTATAAGGTTAGCTATTGTATTAGTACTTTTTTCCATCTCCTCTCCATCTCTTTCTTCATATTTATTGCACGTATTTAACTAGGAATGCGTATATAGCTAGGCTCTTGCATGAGAGCTCACTCCCCTTACTTTTTCACATCTCTCTCCTCCACATAGGCCCTATATAAATGGAAGGAGGGAGTACAACTATAAGCACTACATACTCTAGTATAGATGTTGTTAGTACTCCACTAGTACTATTGGACAAGGAGCTTGAAAAAGTTATTATTGGACTGGCTATACGTGGTGAAATCCTAGTAGGAACAGCATGCGCGAGAACAAGCACATTCACGTCGTTGAAGACAAATTGGAAACCATCTCTAGTAGAAATCTAGGAGTATGTATGAATCTAAGAATATTGATTGGGCGTTGTTGAATGTTGATACTTTTTTTTTATCAAAGTAGAGATACTTTGACTACACATAAAACTTATATGTAAACTAGAAAGGATAGGAGGGAGTATATTGTATTTTAAAAAATGAAACGAACATTGAATACCTTTTACATATGATTTGCGGATGCTATGATCACCGGTTTAAAATTTTTAATCCGCCTTAGGTATCACACATGCCCCCACTCGTTCTCTCTCGATTTCATCTCGGGGTTCGGAGATCGATTGAAAGAGGACTAGGGTGGGTACAATACGTTTGTTTCGCTTATGAACGTACAATATACTCCCTATGATCCCCATAGACCCCCCCCCCTCTGCGGGTCATTTATATCATAGAAATAGACCAAACATTTATCTCCTTGCACGACACGCAATTGATCTTTGAACATCAATCGATCTCGTCAACATGTGTCTGGTCCTGAACCGAATGGGATGTCAAAACTAAGACGCGAAGCAACACGTAGTGGAGGCAAAGTGAAACTTCAAACTAACCGTTTGTTTGTATGCATGTCGGACAAATTACAAATAAACATTGGAAATACAAGTATGGTCTAGGCCCACATGTGAATGATACTCGGCAGAATGTTCAAATGAGGGATGCAGACTTGGAGTATTGGAAAGATTTGGATCTGCGGCATAATCTTGATGTGATGCACATCGAGAAAAATATATGTGATAGCATTATTGGCACACTTCTTAATATTGAAGGAAAGACAAAAGATACCTTAAAATCTGGGATTGATTTGACAAACTTGGCTATCAGACAGGATTTGCAGGTGCAAGATGAAGGTAAACCACGGGATATGGCACCAGCTGGGTACATCTTGGACAAGGTAAAATGAAAAGAATTCTGCGAAGTCCTGTCACGTGTGAGATTCCCACATGGATTTGCTTCCAACCCTGAAAGGAGAGTCAGTCCAGATGGAAACAAGGTACAAGGGTTGAAAACTCATGACTGCCACGTCCTACTTCAAAGGGTTTTACCTATTATCCTTAGAGAATTGGGCCGCCCTGACTTATACAAAGCAGTTGCAAAGTCGGGACAGTTCTTCAGGGAACTCTACAGTAGAAATAACAGTATAGATGCTTTGGAGTGTCTTAGAGACAAGATACCAACTATCCTAAGCGACCTTGAGAAGATATATCCTCCATCCTTCTTTGATGTGATGGTGCATTTGGTTGTTCATCTACCGGATGAGCCACTACATAGAGGTCCAGTACAGTATGGCTAGATGTACCCTATTGATAGGCGGCTAGGCACTTTCAAGGGCTATGTTAGGAACAGAGCTAGACCCGAGGGTTCCATTGCAGAGGCCTACATTACTACAGAAGCATTGACATTCTGCTCAAAATACATTGAAACAGCTGATCAGCTTAGCAAAGAGGTGGATGAAGACAATCCCAGGCTCAATGTTTTTGATTATTTTGCTCGAGTTACAGGGAAGAGTCGACAAGAGGACAAACCTAAAGATTTGGACAAAATGGTTTGGTATGTGTTGAATAACTGTCTTGAGATACTACCTTCTATCAAGTAAGTGCTAAGTACTGCAGCTTATACATCATAATCTACTAAATTTGCAGCACATTCTTATATATTTAGATGTTTGACGTGATCACTATGTTGTGCAGCATCTACAAAAAGGAGTTACTTCCGCAAAATCCAAGAAACATTGACAAACTGGTTATGACAGGATTTGCGAAATGGTTCAAGAGCAATGTAAGCTTTTGAATTGCACTGTCAGTTTTTTAATATATTGAGTACATAAGATGATCAGCTTGTCTATTTTCTAACCATAGGTTAAGAAGATCTGGGAGGATGGGAAGGGAGTTGATGATGCCCTTTACTCACTAGCAATGGGTCATGATACTCGGGTAAGACATTATGAATCTTGCGTTGTTGGAGATGTGCGCTACAACACCCTTGCACGAGACGAAGGCAGGAAGACACAAAATAGTGCCATCATGAGCAGGGATACACATGAAAAAGAGACAACTAAAATGTATGCTAACATAACAGACATTGTTCAGTTGCAGTATATCTCTAGTTTCGAGGATCATCAGTGTGTGGTTCTGTTGTGCTGTCGTTGGTATAACCTGTTTTCCAGGATCGCAAAAACTGGAGCTCATGATTATTTCAAATCCATCAATGTCAAGGCACCGTACCAGACCAATGAGCCTTTTATTTCGGCAAATCAGGCAACACAAACATTTTCCTTGGAAGACACATTTGCACGTAGCGATGACTGGAGAGTATTCCAAAGGTTTGAGTAGAGGAATTCGTTTAATGAAGTTTCACAACAAGATGATGCTTACACTGCTCCTGATGTACAAGATAAAATAGATGTTCCTCATATCTTTGAGAACCATCACGTCAATGACGCCGGCAAAAAGATTGCATGTCGTGCTGTGGACATACAAGAGTTGATCAAGAAGAAGCCAATGTTCTAGGACGTTGAGGACGAAGACGATGACACCATGGGGAATTATGATTCAGACTGATACACATGGCGAAGATGTTGACGCTGCTGCTGTGGATGATGATTACATTGCTTTTGTCGTATTTGCCTAACAGAAGACGTTTTTTTATCTACTATGTGAAATTGTGTTTGCTAGGACAACTAAAACCTGATGAATATTTTGTTTAGTATTTTCCTGTGAGAACATCACTTGTTATGTATGCTGATTTATCTTTGGGGATTGTATGAAGACTAAAACATGATGACATTATTGTTTTGTTGTACTCATATTTGGTTGTGAAACTTAAATTTGATGACATAGTTTGCTCTTGGAGTGAAATTTGCTCGACGTCTTCGAATGAGAATAAAGCTGACCAGACAGGGCCTCTGCTATTTTATTTATTTATTTAATACCAAATGGGCCTCTGCTATTTATTTATTTATGAGGCAAACGGGACACCCGCTGATTTCCGTTAATAGAAATCATTAAATGTTCACAACACTACGCCCATCCTGCTACACATGTTTCATTCATTACTAGTTTCAGCAAAGTGCTCATGTCGTAGCCACTGAATACATCACGAGTGCTACATACACTGCAAATAAAGAGACAATCATCCTAGAGAGCACATCGATTTTTCCCACTATCTTCACAAGCTCTTTCATATCCTCATTCCTGTCAAGGCCGTTCAACAGCTATTGCTTGATCATGATAAGAGGAACTTCATCTTTAACCTTCTGCTCTGCATCTTACTCTTCTGACGTTCCTTCAGTTACATGTCCAACACCCCAACCTGCTGGTATTGGGATTCCTCGGCTAACCAAATAATCAGCGTAGTTGCACTCCCCCACATCAGCAACTTCCCAAAATTACAAATCACATGAATCTTCCCTTTTTTGCACAAATCAAATTGGAATATCATCAACCAAACTATTAAAAAAATTAGCAACTGAATGCAGCAGAACAACACTTAAACATCTTATTACCCTATGATTCGGGCATTTGTAGAAGACTAGGCCAGGGTTGAGGATTGTGCTTGAGACGCGACGGATGACTTCGCGTGATTTGCAGAAGTGGCACCGCACCAACGGCAGCGGGTTGCGATGAGCAACCGGCTGCGGTGCGAGTGCCGGTGGCGGTGTGATGAGACCCACATGTGATGGTACGGGTGGCGACTTGGCGCATATTTGGTTGTTGCCTGCTAAAGAGTAGGTGGATGAGCAGCCAACGGAGATGGTTGTTGTGGCCAGAGCTTCTGATGCTAGGCAGAGTAAGTAGAGAAGACGAGAAGCGAACGTTGGATATGTCAGTTTCATTACTTGCAGAGTAGCATAGCACCATATATAGTCATAGTCTAGGTTTGGATTTGAACCAGCTATAGGAGCACGTCTCTCTTGTTTCTAAAACTTAGCAACGTCTCTTTACGAGTACACTAGCTTGTTCAGTACGCCTTCTCAAGTCTTTGATTCCACCATCTGACATCTGGGACCCACCGGAAGGGCCTCTGTATTTCGTGAAAAAAACGTGCCCCTCCCCGCTGACAGGTCGGACCCACCAGCTATCTTCAGATGCAAGCAAGTGCCTCCTTATTACACACAAAAAAATGAATACTCCCCCTACCAGCTAGAACCGAACATCGTGGGAGGCTAGGGCCTACCAAGTTGAGGGGGATGGAGGGTATTGTCAACATAGTCAATATGAACAATTCTAGCTCCAGTTATGGTACGATGTTCATCCAACAGCAGTAGTGCTTCTTCAACCTCTAGTCTTCTTGCTCCAGCCGCCCAAACCAGCACCGGTTGTGCCGCGTGCTCCTGCCTCCCGTGGCCGGGTGTGATGCCGCGGAGGCCTCACCGCCCCCTATTACTCCCACTGATGTCCAGGGCATCCCTCTACTCACCCACACCCCCTGCTATTCTGCGGCGATAGCAGCCTCACACCGTAGCCGAACTAGTGAACCCTTGTACTCCTCTCCGCATGGGCATCCACTGCCGCGTCTTCCCCGGCTCTGCGTCGTCCCCTTCCTAGGCCTTTCAGTCAGCCACCACCTTGGTGCTCTCGGCACGGCATGGTCAATGTGGTTAATGACCGAATTCCATTCGAAGAGTACTGTACGTGGAGAGGCTGACAGTTGGGTCCATGGCCGCAGCTGGGTCCACGACCGCAGCCCAGTTTATTTTGTGATTTGCCAAGTAAGTCGCTTTGTCAGGCCTGTTGGGATGCAAATCTTTCAAGACAAGGAGAGCTACATTCGGTTGGCCGAGAAAATGGCCTATCAGTAATGAGAAATGGGCTGTACATTTTTAAAACACATCAAACGGGCAATTAGTCTCAAATTTCTTTTTTTCATTTTGAGATTTTAAATTGCATTGATTTTTATGCATGGAAAATTTGTTGGATTTTATATTGATATCTATTTATTTTTTAAATCAGTTTGAATATGACTTGAAATGTCGGGATTAAAAACAGTTTGGACCGCACCGAAATATGCAAAATTTCATATATTTTTTTAACCGTGGCCACAATATGGGCTGTTGAAAGTGGTAATGATCAACTAGAGGGGGGGTGAATAGGCGATTTTTATGAAAGTCTTCAAAACATTGAAGTTTCAAAGACAAACAATAGAAATAAACCTATTACCATGCCGCGGAAGGTAGACTACACTAGGCAAACCATAGTCAAGTATTCAATGAAGTGAAAGCACAATGACTAATAGCAGCTAGGCAGTAAGGATCAGGTAGGAAGATACTGTGAAGCCAATCAGAACAAGCAGTCACTCAGTGAAGACAAAAGATAATGCAATCATACAATGACTTCACAAGGACCAACAGTAAGTAAAGGGAAGGGAAGGATGAAACCAATGACTCGTTGAAGACAATGATTTGTTGGACCAGTTCCAACTGCTATGACAGTTGTACGTCTGGTTAGGGCGGCTAGGTATTTAAACCTGAGGACACACAGTCCCGGACACCCAGTCCTGAACACACAGTTCAGGACACCCAGTCCTCACCGTATTCCTCTTGAGCTAAGGCCACACAGACCTCGCCCAATCACTCTGGTAAGTCTTCAAGGTAGACTCCCAAACCTTCACAAACTTCGTTCACCGGCGATCCACAATGACTCTTGGATGCTCAGAACGCGACGCCTAACCGGCTGGAGGATTCACAGTCCTCAAGTGTAATAAGTCTTCAGATCACATAGACAGGAAGACTTAAGTGATGCCTAACACTCTTTGGCTCTGGGTGTTAAGGGCTTTATCCTCGCAAGGAATTCTCTCTCAAAGGCTTCAAGGTGGGTTGCTCTCAAACGACAAAAGCCGTACTTTAACTCTGAGCAGCCAACCGTGTATGGTTGTAGGGGGTGGGCTATTTATAGCCACTAGGCAACCCGACCTGATTTGTCTGAAATGACCCTGGGTCACTAAGGAACTGACACGTGTTCCAATAGTCAGATTTCAAACACACACGGCAACTTTACTTGGGCTACAAGCAAAGCTGACTTGTCCAACTCTGAACAAGATTCGCTCTCATAGTCTTCACTCGAAGACATAGGATTTTGGTTAAGCATCACTTCAGTCATTCTGACTGGTTCTCTTGGACCCCACTTAACAGTACGGTGGTTCCTATGGCTCAACAAAGAAGAAAAAGAACTACGAAAGATCTAAGTCTTCGCGCTCCATAGTCTTCATGCGATGTCTTCTCTTATCATAGTCTTCAAGGTGAATGTCTTCACATACCACCTTTGAGTTCAATGTCTTCATACATTTTTAGGGGTCATCTCTGGTAGGAAAACCGAATCAATGAGGGACTTCTACCTGTGTTATCCTGCAATTCTCACAAACACATTAGTCCCTCAACTAGGTTTGTCTTCAATACTCCAAAACCAACTAGGGGTGACACTAGATGCACTTACAATCTCCCCCTTTTTGGTGATTGATGACAAACTAGTTGAAGTTTTCAACGGGGAATATAATATGTGAAATTGTAAAGGAATTGTCTTCATAAGTTGCAAGGGCTCCCCCTGAAGATGTGCATATAAGTAATTTGCTTTTGGAATGCAAATGCACATGGCAGGTTGTACTTGTGGAGATCCTCTTCAACTTATGATGAAAATTCATCATGCATGAAAAGTATGTGAAGATAATGACATGCATAATGAAAAATGGACGTCTGCAAATGATCTAAGTGCGGAATTTATCGTCGCACATGCGGAATTTATCAGCGCATCACAGAATAGCAAATAAGTAGCAGAAAACCATCGAGTTTAAGAGTTACAACTCAAAGAACCAAATGTATCAAAACGAGAGTTGTAAACACTAGGCAAAACATAAAGTAACCGCCCATATGGACCCGCTTGAAGACTATCAAACTCATATGCTTCTCCCCCTTTTGTCAGTAAGGAGCAAAAAGGTTTGAAGACATAGAGCATCTACTCGTTCCCATGAGGAGTAGGTGAAGCAGCAAGGTCATCGGTGTTGTTAGGCGGTGCAGACGAACTCGGGGTAGTGTCGATGCATGCTGAAGTAGGGGGCGGTGAAGTAGCATCGTCTTCGTCCTCGATCACTCTGGCATTCACAGTTGCCGCGGAGGAAGAGAACTCGGAATCTTCAAGAGACGGAGTTCGTCGCAGCACAGTCCTTCGGGGAGGTGTGGAGTCAAACTTGAAATGTTCAGAGAAGCCATCCTTGTGAAGATCATCCTCAGAGCACATAAGCGTCAGCCCTTTCCATGTACGCCGACAGGTTTCATGGGCAACAAAGGCATTCTTGGTGGCAAGATTGCGAATGCGGTTGACATCCACCAAGAGGCTTTGCATTTGGCGCTTCAGCCAGTCATGATGCCTATCCTGTTTCTGATGAAGGGCAACTAGAAGCTCTTGCTCATTGAGAACACGAGATCGCTTCTTGGGCCGTTGGGAAATAGTGCTTTCAGTGGCTTCAGTGAGGGCACGATGAGGTGCACGTGTAGTACCAGCTAGAGGATAAACACGAGTGACTACTTCAACTCCTTCAATGTTTTGAGAGAAACTTTGATGCTCAGCATTTTGAAGACTAAGAGGCTCCTTGGCAGGCTCTGGATAGATGGCTTCAACGGACATATCCACATCAGGCAGAAAGATCCAATGAATGCGAGCAGAGGGCTGATATGAGATAGCTGAGTGGAGTTTGATCAGCCGCATTATCCATGGAGCGTAAAACTTCAAGCTAAAAAGATCAAATCCTGATGCAGCAAGTTGGCGGATGAAGAAGTCTTGTGCATTGAAGCATTTGCCATGAAGAATATAGAAGACCAAAGTCTTCATTGCACCTTCCAGCTTTGCATGTGGAGAATGTCCTTTGATGGGCCAGAGAGTTCGCCTTATAATGTGATAGATAGTGCGTGGCAGATACTCAAGGTCTTCAACAAAGAACTCCTCAGGATATGCAGCATCTGGAGGCAAAGGCTTCATCATGCTAAGCATCTGACTCATGTTTGGTTCAGGCTTCTGAAAGATGCTCTCCATAGCTTCACGGTGAAGCTAACAGCCAGGTTCATAGAGATCTCCAGGAGTGGGCAGACCAGTGACTCAATGATATCAAAGGCTTTGGCTTCATGATGAACATTTCTGGTCATCCACTCAAGGACCCAAGTCTTCGGATCTCTGTTGTAGCCATGAATGTGAAGAGTGGCATAAAATTGGAGCAGCAACTCTTCGTTCCGTTGCTCTTGGTCGGTGACGAAAGGCAACAATACAACCTCTTTGAAGTAATCCAGAGCTTCTTCCAAGTAGGGCAGACCAGTTATTGCTTCGGTGTCAAGACGCATATGAGGGAAGATGCGACCTTGATTGTACAGAATGCATGAGTAATAGCTTCGCTGCGGATAGCTCCAGAACCGATCAAAAGATATTCTTTCCCTTGAGTAAGGGTTCTTGGAGCCATTGAAGAAGGTGTTGTCTCCTTTGAAGCCGTTGACATTAAAGGATCCAGGTGCTGATGCAAGACCTGGAAACCTGGGAAACCTTGGCATTGGCTTCTGTACCAGAGGCCTGTGCTCAACATGATAGTCAAACTGAGGACCAGCAGCAGGCACAGGAACAGGAGCAGTAGCATCATTTGCTTCACTGACTTCTGGCTCATTGGTTGGTGCAGGCTCCACATTTGCTTCAGCCATGACAACATCATTGGCTTCATTTGTTTTGGTGGTGGCAGCCTCAAGATTCTCAACCTCCACTTAATGAGCTGGAGGGTCGGGCGCAGACATGTTCTCCTTGAGAACAACTTCTTCAGTAGTGGGGGAGTAGGGACACGTTCTTCTCCTTGTGTGTCATCGGCTGATGCAGCCGGAATGTCTTCAGCAGCTTTACCCTCAGACTCGGAGACATTCACAGTAGGAGTGGCATCTGGAAACACTTGACATGCAACAGAGTGGTGGGGCACTTCTCCTTCTGGAAAGCTCAAAAGAGGGACTTGAGACCTTGGTCCTTTGCGAAGCCTGCGTAATGCTAGCGATGCCTTTGGAGATGGAGTTGGCTGGGCCTCAAAGTCATCTTCTTCTTCTTGCCGGGGTGGTGACTTGTTGTTGTGGGTGATCAGCCCATGATGCATCCTAAGCAATTGGCGTCAGAGGACGACCAATGCTGATGAGTTCGCTGTGCGTAAGCACAGGCGATGATACCTGTTGGTGCTCGATCAGAGGAAGAACTACATCATCTTCAACATTGTCATGGTGACCAATGTCTTCAGCAGTGGTGGGATCAACTGCTGGAATGTCTTCAGCTGCATGAGCCTATGTGGAAGCAGGCTCATGGACAATCAGTTGGCGCTCTTGGTAGGGCGAACCATTGAGATAGGTTCAACAACTAAGGGCTCTGTGGGAGCAGCCCGATCCTTCTTGGTCTTGCGCTTCTTCTTGGAGGGAGCAACATCAGAGGCTTCAGGATGTTTCCTCTTTCTGGCTTCAGCCTCAGCAGTCCTCGTCTTCTTCAGTTCTGAAGCGGTTGACCTGACCTTTGGCTTCGAGCCAGTCATGCTGGCTGGGAAGACAATGGGATGTGCTTCCTGCCTTGGTGCGTCGGGTTCGACCACAGCTGGCTTTTTCTTCTTCTTTGTAGCTATCCTGGGATCGATGCCAGGACGACCAAGAGCCTTGCGCTTCTCAGCCTAATTGTAGGCTTGCACACACTTCTCAGCCAGGCTCTTCATGCGTTCAAGAGAACCTTGAGCTTCTACACGTTTCTTGAGAAAGGCTTCCTTGAGCTCGTGCAGCATAATCTTGTAGTTCTTCACCTCTTGCACGCTGAGGTTGGCCATGTGCTTCTTGAACTGAGCTTTCTCATAGTCGATCTTTTGCTTCAGTTCAACGATGCGCTGAGCTAGAGATAGCTCAGAAGCAATGGCGCCAGTGAAGGCGACACTGAGGCCAATTGGAAGCTGCAGATCTTCAAAGCTGAGGTTGGGCGTGTCAAACCACTCATCAATGAAGTTATGGATGATTGCCACATCAAAGAGAGGCAAATCATTGAAGATCTGCTTCTTCATTGCTCTTGATCAGTTGCACAAGAGCGTCATCTACAAGATCTTCATCACTGGACAGATCAATGGCGTCATTGTGCAGAATAGCAGCAGCAGTCAGTGCCTGATCAGTATTCTTTCTCATCTCAGTCTTCTTGGAGATACGTGATAGATCTTCAGACTGCACACTATCTTCAGGAGGTGCAGTAGCCAGTGGCTTCGCATGTGAGACCTTTGGTGCAGGAGCAGGCTTTGAAGCTTTAGGCTTCTTCAGGTTCTTTGGCTTCGGCGGTGCAGGCGCTTCATCAGATTCAGCGTCATCTGCAGGCTTATCCATGTCTGTCCCTTGAACCATGATATGAGTGATGAGACCGTCCAGGTTGTAGAAGGGCCCAACAAGATTGGGTTCAGCGTCGCGAGTGCCATCGCCACGGGGAGCAGAGGGGCCAGGGTTGAAGTCGAGTCCCAATGACTTCTTGTTTTGCTTAGATGAATTCTTGGCAAATTGGAAGTTGCGCTTGAACAGATTGTCGTCACGACACCATAGTAGTGACTATGGGTGTGCATCTGCAGGCTGTGGTCCTCGGACCATGTAGGGATAGAAGCCTTGTTCAATGGCTTCATCTCTGGACCTGGGTTGAAGATTTTTGTATTGGATGTGTCCCCAAGGTCGCTTGATGGCATTTTTCTCAGCATATTCCTGGGTCACAAACCGGTATTTGAACCATTGTTCTGCCCAATATCTTCAAATTCATTGGATTCGGGTCTTGCGCTGATTGTAATCCTCTTCAGGACCTATCTTGTGAAGCTCTGAGAGGTCATCAGGCAAATCTCTTGATGTTCCCCCACGACGCTGTCTGCCACCCTTCCTTACTGATTTCTCTGCAGCCATGAACTTCAAACTGAATGGCTTCAACACGTTCAAAGGCTTTCGCTTGCTGGACAAACAGGAACTGGCTTCGGGAGAATTTATACGATACTATAAGAATTCTGCAAAGGAATGCAGACTATGAGAACCATGGGATTCTCCCATGGACATGTACCTGTGACAGCATTAAGGTGTGAGGGAAGGGGAAGAGGTCATATGCATTCTCAGAAGATTTTGAAGATAAATCAGTTTAGAAGACATTGACCTCATTGTGCGAAGACATTCACTCATAGATAAGGAGTTGGTTCCAGATTTGTACGAATCCACGGAAAAGTACAAGTGAGGAATCTAACTACTTTGTGAAGCATAAGTGAACATACTAGGCATATAATGAGATGAAGTATGAAATAGATCCATCTTGTGTGAACAGAAACTTCTTATAGTAGAAAGTGATGAATCTATAGGATCAAAGGGGCCGTAAAAAGGAAGTTTTATTTACCACACGAAGAACTGCTAGACGGAGTGGAAGGGGAGGCCGAGTAGTTCGATCGTCCGTGCCCTAACTTGGCGATGGAGGACACCTACGGCGGCGGCGGAGAAGATGATGTCCGTGGCCGGTGTGAAGACGGTGTCGGAGAGGTCGCGGCAGCTAAGCACTTTGTCGCCAGCGTCGTCGAGGGCTAGCGGTGGCGCTAGGGTTCGTGCGAGAGTGGAAGAAAGGATAATGACTGTGGTGAGGCATGTATTTATAGGGACAGGGACGACACTGTGTTATTACATAGGTGCCCCTGGTGATTCACATCTGAAGGACACGTGGCCATCATGCAACATATCGAAGGTTGTTCCACGTTCGCACGCACGCCTGGATTGTCAGGTGGTCGTTCCCACTTCTCAGAGTTTCAGGTGAAGGAATTAGCATTGAAAGCGGACTTAATGTTTGTCTCTGTATCCTCTGCTGACAAGGACGCAGAGAAGACATTCGATAGTTTCAAGAGAATGCATATGATTTGGAGAGATAGAGTTTGAGATAGAAAGCATATAGAGGTTAGGGTCCGATCACATTCACTTAGTTCAAAAGTTTCAACAAGAAGACATATCTATAAGTGAATGTTGTAGAGGACAGAACACTAGTATATGTGTATATATGTGAGAAAGACAACCAAACCAACATAGTGAAGATAACCATGTAGGCATGTTGAGAATGAAGACAAACAAAATGTGAAGACATAGCAAATGTAATGCCATGGGCAAAACACTTCAAACAGAAGAATTTGGTGGTGGCGTTACCCACCGTATAGGAAGTATTAGACCCAGACACGGCGCACAATTATCGTGGCGCTCCGAAGTCAAATTCCACATTAATGTATTCACACTTAGAATGTATGTCTTCATTGATTGAAGATATACTTTACTTCGTGTGTTGCACATCTAAGTCATCAATATGCATAAGTGTTAGGATGTGTGCCTGATCACGGGACATTTGAGGATTCCAAGATATTTAGCTAACACCGTAACTTGCAAAATCTCTTCTCATCCAAGGGCTTGGTGAAGATATCAGCCAATTACTCTTTAGTGTTGACGTGTATGATATCAATATCTTCCTTCACAACATGATCTCTAAGAAAGTGATGACGAATTTCAATGTGCTTTGTCATCGAGTGCTGAACTGGGTTGTTGGCGATCTTGATGGCGCTTTCGTTGTCGCAGTAGAGTGGCACTTGCTTCAGATGAATGCGATAGTCTTTGAGTGTTTGCTTCATCCACAGAAGCTGAGCGTAGCAAGATCCAGCAGCAATGTATTCAGATTCAGCAGTGGAGAGAGATACACAGTTCTGCTTCTTTGAAGACCAACATACAAGTGATCGTCCCAGAAAATAACATGTGCCTGATGTAGACTTGTGATCCACCTTGTCACCAGCATAATTAGCATCCGAGAATCCAACCAGGTCAAACTCAGAGCCCTTTGGATACCATAATCCTAGTGTTGGGGTGTAAGCCAAATATCGAAGAATTCGCTTCACAGCTAAGTGATGCGATTCCTTTGGTGCCGCTTGGAATCGAGCACACATGCAAACACTAAGCATAATATCTGGCCTAGATGCACATAGATAAAGTAAAGAACCAATCATGGAGCGGTATACCTTTTGATCAAACTCTTTACCATTGTCGTCGGGACCTAGATGATGTTTGGCTGGCATTGGAGTCGTGAAGCCTTTGCAGTCTTGCATACCAAATTTCTTCAGGCAATCTTTGAGGTACTTCTCTTGAGATATGAAGATGCCGTTGCGTTGCTGACGTATTTGAAGACCAAGGAAGAACTTCAGCTCACCCATCATGGACATCTGATATTGCTCTTGCATCATATATCCAAACTCTTCATTGTATTTCTGATTGGTGCAGCCAAAGATAATGTCATCCACATATATTTGGCACACAAACAATTCACCATCATATGTCTTCGTGAAGAGAGTGGAGTCTAGGGAACCAGATTTGAAGCCTTTGCTCTTCAGGAAGTCTTTGAGTGTGTCATACCAAGCCTGAGGGGCTTGTTTGAGGCCATACAGTGCCTTGTTGAGCTTGTACACCATGTCAGGATGTTTTGGATCATCAAAGCCAGGCGGTTGTGCAACATACACTTCTTCTTCAATCTTTCCATTGAGAAAAGCACTCTTCACATCCATTTGATACAGAAGTATGTTATGATGATTTGGATAGGCCAGCAGTATGCGTATGGCTTCAAGTCTAGCCACAGGAGCAAATGTTTCATCGAAGTCAATCCCTTCAACTTGAGTGTATCCTTGAGCAATGAGACGAGCTTTGTTTTTGAAAATTTGACCATGCTCATCTTGCTTGTTGCGATATATCCATTTGGTGCCTATTATATTGTGCTTGCGAGGATCAGGACGCTTAACCAGCTCCCATACATTATTCAGCTCAAACTGTTGAACCTCTTCTTGCATAGCTTGAATCCATTCAGGTTCCATGAAGGCTTCTTCAACTTTCTTGGGTTCAGATATTGAGACGAATGCGAAATGCCCACAAAAATTTGCTAGCTGTGTTGCCCTTGAACGAGTGAGTGGACCTCACTACTAGGAAAAGGCCTACTAATGGCGCAACAGTTTTTCCTACTAATGGCGCACTACTGGTGCGCCATTAGTATCACACCACTAGTATTTTTTACTAATGGCGCACCACTGGTGCACCATTAGTATACCAGATAGTAATGGCGCACCAGTAGTGCGCCATTAGTATGCCTAGAGGTGCGCCATTGCTATCTGACTTAGTAATGGCGCACCGCATAGAAGTGCGCCATTAGTAATAATTTTTTTCAATTTTTTTTTAAAAAATCAAATTTAAAAAAAATCAATTTGTGGCTTAATCTCGAGTCATTATGCTTGAATCCATTTAGGTTCCATGAAGGCTTCTTCAACTTTCTTGGGTTCAGATATTGAGACGAATGTGAAATGCCCACAGAAATTTGCTAGCTGCGTTGCCCTTGAACGAGTGAGTGGACCTCACTACTAGGAAAAGGCCTACTAATGGCGCACCAGTTTTGCCTACTAATGGCGCACTATTGGTGCGCCATTAGTATCACGCCACTAGTATTTTTTACTAATGGCGCACCACTGGTGCGCCATTTGTATACCAGATAGTAATGGCGCACCAGTAGTGCGCCATTAGTATGCCTAGAGGTGCGCCATTACTATCTGACTTAGTAATGGCGCACCGCATAGAAGTGTGCCATTAGTAATAATTTTTTTTTCAATTTTCTTTTCAAATTTTTTTTTAAATTCATTTTTTTTTATTTTTTTCTTAATCTCAGGTCACTATGGCTTAATCTCGAGTCAATATGCTTAATCTCAGGTCAAATCGCACTCTGTGGACAAACTTCCCAAAAGGTCACCCATCCTCACACTACTCCAGCCCAAGCACGCTTAACTTCATAGTCCTATCCAACCCCAGCACCACCTCACTTCACAGGCACTTGTTGATATATCTATCATATCAATCCTATTAAACCTTGCTGATGTCTAGGACTTTGTTCATGTTCATGAGTATAATGAAACTTTGAAAAAATATTTCAAACTTCCCGGTCATATTACGTATCATATTTTGAAAAATAATTCAAAAAAAATTCGAAACCAATTTTTTTCTATTACTAGTGGCGCACCTAGCATACGGTGCGCCACTAGTAAGTTTGAATTTTTTTGCCTCCGGATCTTAAAAGCCCCGTAACTTTTTTCTATTAGGTTTTTGGGGATTTTGACAATGTTTAACGGAGTAGATGATTTTTCATATAGAAAACTTTTTAATCCGAGTTCGTATGCAAAAGTTATGCCCATTTTACAAATTCCAGAGAGATTTTGCAAATAAAGTCGAAATTCATATTTGTAAATTTTCCCAACAACTAGACCACATATCACATGGGAAACTTATTTTCTTTTATTTTTTTGACATTTCCATCAATTTTTTTTATTTTTTTTAAACTGAAAAGGCGGTCCACGGGGGGGGGGGGGGGGGGGGGGGTTGCATTCGGTGGAAATTTTGGGCCAAGTTAGTAATGGCGCACCGTGGGAGTGGTGCGCCATTACTAGTTAAACTAGTAATGGCGCACCACACCCACGGTGCGCCATTACTAGTTTTGAAAAATAAAATAAAACAAATTCTGAATTTTTTTTAGAAAAAACTTAGTAATGGCGCACCAGTTGACAGTGCGCCATTACTAGTTAAAACTAGTAATGGCGCACTGTCCACTGGTGCGCCATTACTAGTTTTGAAAAAATAAATAAAAAAATTTGAAAAAAAATTACTAGTGGCGCACCGTGGATGTGGTGCGCCATTACTAGTTTAACTAATAATGGCGCACTATCCACTAGTGCGCCATTACTAGTTTTGAAAAAAAATTGAAAAATAAAATTTGTTACTAATGGCGCACCGTGGATGTGGTGCGCCATTAGTATTTGGACACTAATGGCGCACCAACACATGGTGCGCCATTAGTACATACTAATGGCGCACCACATGTCTGGTGCGCCATTACTGTCATTTCCGTCTATAGCCCTTTTCCTAGTAGTGCCTGGTGCATTGATGCTATCAATTATTCTCTCAATCTTTACTTCATTTGCAACACGAGGATGTACAGGACGAAGATTTTGCTCTTGCTAATCATTGTCATCATTAGAGGGATTGTCTTCAGGCTGAGCATTGTCTTCAGGTTGATCAGGTGCGGAGATGATAAGTTCCTCTTTAGGCTGAGCTTCAGACGGTATGATTTTGCCAGTTCCCATAAGTTTGATTGATTCACTGGATGGAACTTCATCTAGCACATTTGGCAGGTGCTCTCTTTGTGAGCCGTTCGTCTCATCAAACCGCACATCCACTGTTTCAACCACTTTATAGTGAGAAAGGTTGAAGACTCTGTAGGAGTGCGGATCCTTTCCATATCCAAGCATAAAACCCTCATGTGCTTTTGGTGCAAATTTTGAAGTGTGATGTGGGTCCTTGATCCAGCACCTGGCGCCAAATACTCTGAAGTAACTGACATTTGGCTTCTTGCCAGTAAGGAGCTCAGAGGATGTCTTGTTCAGAATCTTGTGAAGATAAACACGGTTGATGATATGGCATGCAGTATCAATGGCTTCTGGCCAGAATTTTCTTGGAGTCTTGTATTCATCAAGCATCGTCCGGGCCATCTCAATAAGTGTTCTGTTCTTGCGTTCGACGACGCCATTCTGCTGTGGCGTGTACGGAGCTGAGAATTCATGTGTGATGCCCAAGGTATCAAGATATGCATCTAGGCCAGTGTTCTTGAATTCAGTGCCATTGTCACTTCTGATGTGCTTTATCTTGGCGCCATAGTTGTTCATTGCTCGATTGGCGAAGCGTCTGAAGACATCCTGCACTTCAGTCTTGTAGAGGATTATATGCACCCAAGTATATCTTGAATAATCATCAACAATGACAAAGCCATAGAGACAAGCAGTAGTAGTAAGAGTTGAGTAATGAGTGGGACCAAAAAGATCCATGTGGAGCAGTTCGAAGGGTTGAGTCATTGTCATGATTGTCTTCGAGGGATGCTTGGCCCTCGTCATCTTTCCTGCTTCACAGGCACCGCATAAGTGATCCTTCTTGAACTTGACGCCCTCGATGCCTATGACATGCTTCTTCCTTGCAAGGGTGTGGAGGTTCCTCATGCCAGCATGCCCTAGCCTCCGCTGCCAGAGCCAGCATTCAGAAGCTTTTGCTAGAAGACATACGGCAAGTTGTGGTCCTGCTGAGAAATCTACCATGTACAAATCATCTTTCCGATACCCTTCAAACACTAGAGACTTGTCAGATTCCATTAGAACAAGGCAACGATATTTTCCAAATATCACAATCATGTTTAAATCGCAAAGCATTGAGACAGACATTAAGTTGAAACCAAGGGATTCAACAAGCATGACTTTATCCATGTGTTGATCCTTTGAGATTGCAACTCTACGTAGACCCAATACCTTGCTTTTACCAGTGTCAGCAAATGTGATGTGACTTTTATCAGATGGACGTGAGGTTGAGTCCATGAGAAGGCTTCGCTTGCCAGTCATGTGATTGGTACACCCACTATCAATAATCCATTCTGAAGCTGCTGGTGTCGTACCCTACAGTGCAGTTAGGGGGATAGGCTTCACGAAGAGAATTGTGAAGCAAAAACATTTGACGAACCAGTGGATTATTAAAGCTTAGATCGAGATTAGGACTGATAGGGCAAGTAGCAAGCGACTCAGGAACAAAGTACATAATAAGACCCTTTGGGCATTTGATCTTGCGCCCTAAAAGATGTGTAAGGTCCCCAGCAATAGCATCAGACGATTTTGGTTTTCGTCTGGAGACCTTTCCCTGCAAAAGAGAGTTAAGCTTTCTTAGCCACCCGCATCTTCAAGGGTTGCTTCGAAGCAATGAGTCTAAGTGCAGCATCTGAGAACTTTGGCTTTGGAGCCCTAGCAACAAGTCTTGCAGGTGGAAAAGAGTACTCATAAGAATAAGCAGAATAGTTCTTGGTCTTATGAACATGGCAGTTTGATGAACCGCGCTCATATTCATAGGACTGAGTATGGTTTCCCTGCAAAACATTTGCGTTAGTACGACTCAGGTGAGTCCTCTGTCTGTATGAAGACTTTGTACCATATGAAGCCTGTGGTCCGGGGTTTGTCTTCTTCACTTGTGGTGTCATGACGACATTCACAGGAAGATTCTCCAAACACCTTTTCGGCACCCAGACTTTCTTCATAGGCGGCCCATTCCTGCAGTTAGTACCAATATACCTGGCAAACACTTCACCATTCTTATTCTTAAACAGTTTATAGTTTGCATCAAAGGATTCATCAATAACAATGGGATTAGCACAAGTGAAGCCAGATAGGGTGGATGGATCCGCTGAAGGTTCCTTTGCAGCAACCCATCAGGTTTTGGGGTACTTCTCAGGTTTCCAGTAAGAGCCATCAGCATTCATTTTCCTTTCAAACCCAACAACCTCTTTCCTAGGGTTTCGGTTCAGGATCTTCCTTCTGAGGGCATCACATAGTGTTTGATGCCCTTTGAGACTTTTGTACATCCCTGTTTCAAGCAATGTCTTCAATCTAGCATTCTCATCAGCAATAGTAGTGGTATCCTTAGCAGAGGGGTTAGTTGCCACATCAATAGTTGAAGATATTGCAATAGTAGCAGCAGTAGAACATTCAGCAACAAAAGTAGCATTATCACGCTCAAGGCATTTAAGACATGGTGGTTCAAATCCTTCCTGAGCTGAACTAATCTGTTCGGCGCAAAGTGACTCGTTTTCCTTTTGAAGATCTTCATGAGCCGCTCTCAATTTCTCAAGATCTTGCTTCCTTTGAAGATAATCATAGGAAAGCTTTTCATGAGCTGTTGAGAGCGTTTCATGATGACTTTCAAGTTCCTCATACTTAACGTGAAGATTTTTTATGTCTTCAATTAAGGACTGAGATCGAGTCATTTCAGTGTCTAACAGATCATCGCTTTTGTCTAACAATTTTTGAACATGTTCCATAGCTTTCTGTTGTTTAGTTGCAATTTTAGCAAGTGTTTTGTAGCTAGGCTTGGAACCACAATCAGAGTCATCTTCACTAGATGTTTGATAGTGAGTAGTGCGTGTGTTTACCTTGGCACCGCGTGCCATGAAGCAGTAGGTAGGAGCGGAGTAGTCCTTGTCATTTGCATTGGTGTCGGTGATGAAGTCATTGTCTTTAGTGTTGAAGATGGACTTGGCAACGTATGCTGTAGCCAGACTCGCAACGCCAGAATCGGACTCCTCCTCAGACTCCACCTCCGCCTCCTTAGAAGCGGACTCCTCCTCTGAATCCATTTCCTTGCAAACAAACACACGTGCCTTGCCAAATGAGCTCTTCTTGTTTGATGAAGACTTTGAGGAAGACTTGGAAGAAGACTTTGAGTATTTCTTCTTCTTCTTCTTATTGTCGTCAGAGTCATACTCCTTGCTCTTCTTCTTCTTGTTGTTCTCATTGTCCCACTGCGGACACTCAGAGATGTAGTGGCCAGGTTTCTTGCACTTGTGGCATGTTTTCTTCTTGTAGTCATGAGCAGAAGCTTCATCATTCCTTGAGCTTGATCGTGAAGACTTTCTGAAACCTTTCTTCTTGGTGAATTTTTGGAACTTCTTCACAAGCATAGCAAGCTCCTTTCCAATGTCTTCAAGATCATCAGAACTGCTGTCAGATTCTTCTTCAGATGAGGAGACAACTTTTGCCTTCAAGGCACGAGTTCGCCCATAGTTGGGACCGTAGATGTCTCTTTTTTCTCAGAAAGCTAAAACTCGTGTGTGTTGAGCCTCTCAAGTATGTCAGACGGATAAAGTGTCTTGAAGTCAGGATGCGCTTGAATCATCAGGGCTGGGGTTTCAAATGAGCTGTCAAGTGATCTTAGGAGTGTCTTGACGACTTCATGCTTGGTGATCTCAGTGGCGCCGAGAGCTTGAAGCTCATTTGTGATGTCAGTGAGTCGATCAAACGTGAGCTGGACATTCTCATTGTCATTTCTCTTGAAGAGGTTGAAGAGGTTGCAAAGGACACTGATTCTCTGATCTCTCTGGGTTGAGACACCTTCATTGACCTTGGAGAGCCAGTCCCAGACTAGCTTAGATGTTTCCAAAGCACTCATATGGCCATACTGTCCTTTGTTCAGATGACCACAGATGATGTTCTTGGCAGTGGAGTCCAGTTGAACGAACTTCTTGACATCAGCAGCGGTGACACCTTCACCAGCCTTGGGAACGCCATTCTTGACGACATACCATAGGTCGACACCAATGGCTTCAAGATGCATGCGCATCTTATTCTTCCAGTAGGGATATTCAGTTCCATCGAAGACAGGGCATGCAACGGAGACTTTAAATATCACTGCAGTTGACATAGCTAAAACTCCAGGTGGTTAAACTGAATCACACAGAACAAGGGAGTACCTTGCTCTGATACCAATTGAAAGTGCTAGTGATCGACTAGAGGGGGGGTGAATAGGCGATTTTTATGAAAGTCTTCAAAACATGGAAGTTTCGAAGACAAACGATAGAAATAAACCTATTACCATGCGACGGAAGGTAGACTACACTAGGCAAACCATAGTCAAGTATCCAATGAAGTGAAAGCACAATGACTAATAGCAGCTAGGCAGTAAGGATCAGGTAGGAAGATATTGTGAAGCCAATCAGAACAAGCAGTCACTCAGTGAAGACAAAAGATAATGCAATCATACAAAGGACCAACAGTAAGTAAAGGGAAGGGAAGGATGAAACCAATGACTCGTTGAAGACAATGATTTGTTGGACCAGTTCCAACTGCTGTGACAGTTGTACGTCTGGTTAGGGCGGCTAGGTATTTAAACCTAAGGACACACAATCCCGGACACCCAGTCCTGAACACGCAGCTCAGGACAGCCAATCCTCACCGTATTCCCCTTGGGCTAATGTCACACAGACCTCGCCCACTCACTCTGGTAAGTATTCAAGGTAGACTTCCAAACCTTCACAGACTTTGTTCACCGGCGATCCACAATGACTCTTGGATGCTCAGAACGCGACGCCTAACCGGCTGGAGGATTCACAGTCCTCAAGCGTAATAAGTCTTCAGATCACACAGACAGGAAGACTTAGGTGATGCCTAACACTCTTTGGCTCTAGGTGTTTAGGGCTTTATCCTCGCAAGGAATTCTCTCTCAAAGGCTTCGAGGTGGGTTGCTCTCAAACAACAAAAGCCGTAGTTTAACTCTAAGCAGCCAACCGTTTATGGTTGTTGGGGGTGGGCTATTTATAGCCACTAGGCAACCCGACCTGATTTGTCTGAAATGACCCTGGGTCACTAAGGAACTGACACGAGTTCCAACGGTCAGATTTCAAACACACACGACAACTTTACTTGGGCTACAAGCAAAGCTAACTTGTCCAACTCTAAACAAGATTCGCCCTCATAGTCTTCACTCGAAGACATAGGATTTTGGTTAAGCATCACTTCAGTCATTCTGACTGGTTCTCTTGGACCCCACTTAACAGTATGGTGGTTCCTATGACTCAACAAAGAAGAAAAAGAACTACGAAAGATCTAAGTCTTCGCGCTCCATAGTCTTCATGCAATGTCTTCTCTTGTCATAGTCTTCAAGGTGAATCTCTGGTAGGAAAACCGAATCAATGAGGGACTTCTACTTGTGTTATCCTGCAATTCTCACAAACACATTAGTCCCTCAACTAGGTTTGTCGTCAATACTCCAAAACCAACTAGGGGTGGCACTAGATGCACTTATAGCTGTAATGCTAACAAAAAGAATATGGCCTCTAAAAAACCTTAAGAATTAGCAAATGGGCTATAAATTATTAGAAATAATGGCAAATGGGCTGTGTGATGTTTTCCACAGATTTGAGGCTTTCCTAAAAAAAGGTTGACGCACAAGCAGTGACTGTTGGATGTCCATCCAACGACCGTCGTGCTTCTTCAATCTCCGCTCTTCCTGCTCCAGCCGCTCAAACAAGCGCCGGCAGGACTGCCTGCTCTCTCCTCCCCGTGGCCGGCTGTGCTGCCGTGCAGGCCTCACCGCCCCACCGTACTCCCATCGCTGGCCTGGCCATCCCTCTACTCACCCACACCTGCTCTTATTCTCTAGCGACAGCAGATGAACCAGTAAACCCTTGTACAGTCGTACTCCCCTTCGCGTGGGAAACAACTGCCGAGTCTTCCCTACCTCCGTGTCGTTCCCTACCTATGCCTTGTCGTCGTCCACCGCCCTGGTGCTCTCTGCACGGCCTGGTCAACGTGGTCAATGGCCGACATGCATCTGAAGTGGACTGTATGTGGATAGGCTGACAGCTGGGTCCACGGCCGCACGCAAGGAAATGCCACCTTATTATGCGCAAAATAATGATTCCTCCAACTGACATCTGGGACCCACCGAAAGGGCCTCTGTATTTTGCGAAAAGACGTTACCGCCGTTGACAGCTTGGACGCACCAGCTATATCTTCGCACGCAAGGAAGTGCCTCCTTATTACGCACAAAAAAATGAATACTCCCCCTGGTAGGTGGGACCTACTATAGTGGCAGGCTGACTTGTGGGCCTACGAAGTTGACGAGGACAGAGGGCTTTGTCAACTTAGTCAATATGCACGATTCGAGCTCCAGTGACCATACGATGTCCATCCAACTGCCGTAGTGCTTCTTCAACCTCTGGTCTTCTTGCTCCAGCTTCCCAAACCAGCGCCGGTCGTGCCTCGAGCTCCTGCCTCCCGTGGCCGGCTGCGATGCGGCGGAGGCCTCACCGCCCCCTATTACTCCCATCGCTGGCCAGTCCATCCCTCTACTCACCCACACCCCCTGTTATTTTGCGGCAACGGCAGCCTCACACCGCAGCGAACCAGTGAACCCTCATACTCATCTACGCGTGGGCATCCACTGCCACATCTTCCCCTTCCTAGGCCTCACCCTCGTCCACTGCCCTGGTGCTCTCGGCGCGGCGTGGTCAACGTGGAGAGGCTGACAGCTGGGTCCACGGCAGCCACAAGGAAGTACCTCCTTATTATGTGGAAAATAATTATTCCTCCACCTAGCATCAGGGACCCACCGGATGGGCCACCGTATTTCATGAAAAAAATGTTCCCCCGCTGTCAGCTTGGACCCACCGGAAGTGCTTCCTTATTACGCACAAAAAAATGAATACTCCCCCTGTGTAATGCCCAGGATACCAGTTTCCATATCTGTACTCCGACTCTTGCCTTTTCCGGAGATGCGATATGAGATTCCCTTCATGGTTGGTTTTTGTCTTTGTTTGCATTTTGTCCATGTCAAGCATTTCATATCATGTCATCAGGTGCATCGCATTTGCATACGTGTTTGTCTCATGCATCCGAGAATTTTCCCCGTTGTCCGTTTTGCATTCCGACACTCCTATGTCCTCCAGCGCCCCCTTTTGCCTCTTTTCATGTGCGGGTGTTAAACTTTCTCGGAATGGAACGAGATTTGCCAAGCGGCCTTGGTACACCACCGGTAGACCGCCTATAAAGTTTCGTGCCATTTGGAATTCGTTTGATACTCCAACGGTTAACCGGGGAACCATAAAGACCTCGTGTGTGTTGGAGCCCAACACCCCTCCAAAGTTGCCCAATAACCCATCCTAACCCCCTCCAACCTCTCGGTCGTTCGATAACGATCGCGTGGCCGAAAACCGCACCTCATTTGGACTCTCCTAGCTTCCTCTAGCTATAAAAAGGTGCTACCCTCCGAAATCCTCGTGCATATAAACCCTAGAACTTCCTCCTCCGCGCGCCGGACATGTCCACCCCGCCGCCGGAGATGTCCGCTGCCGCTTTCCCCCAATCATAGCTTGCCACTTGTCCCGCCGCCGTCCTCCCACCGCCGCGGCCTGCCCGGGCCCGGGCCAGGCTCGCCCGAGCCCATCGGAGCCCGGATCGGCCCCCGCGCGTTGCCACCTCGCCGTTCGCCGTCGGCCGCCACCGCCTGTTCGCCGCCGGCCACCGCGCCCCGCCTCCTCCGCCGCCTGGCCCGTCCTTCGCCGCCTCCGCCGTGCCAATCCCCACCGCCCTCGCCCACAGGCACCCGGCCGCGCCGCCACCAATTGAGCTCCGCCGGCGCCCTTTAGCTGCGCTGCCGCCCCACCTTGCTCCACCCCGCGCCGTCGCCCGCGCCAGATGCGCCGCCCCCGCATCGCCAGACGCCGCCTCCGCCGCCGCCCCTCGTAACCGAAGTCTGCGCCAACCTCGCCGGAGCCCGTCCCGCGTCGGATCCCGTCGGGTAGACGAGATCCACCCGCTCCACCAACCAAACACACCTCGTCTCACGCCCGGATCCGTCCATCCCGCACAACGTCATCCAGTTTCCCGGAGGTTCATGAGGTCATATCTCCATGTTCGGTGGTCCAAATCATGCATATTATATATCAAAATGTTCATCATGATATGCTATTCATTTTGGTCCATTGTTCCATGCTTGTTTGAGTCCATCTTGATGCCCAAATTGTTGATGCAAGAGTGCTATAAAATGTTAGGTGCTGATTCTTATCAGATCATGAGCATTTGTCATTTTTGCCATGATTATTATGTGCTGCATATGGGCATGAGCTCTACATGTGTTTTGGGCTATGTAATTCCACCTTTACAGGGGTGTATTCCATGCATTTTTGTGATCAATGTGGTGACTAGCACATGCATGCAAAATTTCACTAAGTCATTTTCCCAGCTGTTATTTTAATGCCATTTATTCATGTTGCTACAGTGAGATCCGTGCTTCTTTTGAGTATGTTCAGTAAGGATGATTTGGACATATGGTCATTCTCTATCCATACATGTTGCTATTTTCATTTATGGACTGCCCTAGCATGACTCGATCTTGCTTAACTTTTGCTATAAAATGTTCCTGGCAGATTGTTTACGTGTTAATCAATTTTTCCAAGGCTGTTGTAGTTGATCCATGCATGCTATGAGATTGTTCTTGCCATGTTTAGCTTCTTGATCATGTATTCTTGATGGTAGTATGCTTAGCTTTTCATGCAATGCCTTGTGTTGAGTGCATCGAGCTTGCAAACATGCCTTCATAACTCTGTTTTTGCCTTTTCCAGTTTTCTGCCAAGTCTGAATCGGTTAACGAAACTTGCTATGTTTACATGGGTGCCATCATATCTTCTGATCCTTTTTGGCTTATGGTCAGTAAGGGACTTTTGTTATATGCTTTGAGTAGATTCATTCCATGCCTTGTATTGCTATGATCTGTTCCTGTAGCATGTAGTTATCTTGCTCTAAACATTGCTTCCTGATGTTAATTCCTAGCATGTTAGTATTTTCACTAAGTCTGTGAAGCCGATATCTTTTGCCCTTTTGCCATGCTTGTTTGAACCTTCTATTGTGTGATTTAGCCATAGCTCAGTGTTCATCTTTTCTCAAGCATCTTGAGTAGATCACTTTCCATGTGCTTTGTTGTTATGTTGTACTACAGTAGCTTAGTTTCTTGTTGCATTCTAGATGGCATCGTGCTGTTAATCGCAGAGTCGTGCCATTCTTGTTTTGCTTGGCATTTGCAAACCGTGCATCCGATTCCGGTGATCCTTATATCTATTTAGACCGAAATCAACTCATCTTTCCAGCGGCACTCTTGGTTTGCCAAGTTGAGGCCTGGTTCAATATTTTCCTTTCGGAGCTCGCATATGCATTGCATACAAACATCCCGTATATCATGCCATGTTTTGCATCATGTTGCTTACGCATTGCACCGTGGTTGATTGTTGTTTCCTTTGCTTGTGGTCTTGCCTTGGGTAGAGCCAGGAGACAAGTTCGTGATCGAGGAACCCGTTGAGTACACTTACGAGGATCAAGCTTTCGTCTACTCTGAGATCTTTGCAGGAAAGATGAGCATACCCTCGAAATCACTTCTATCTTTGCTTGCTAGTTGCTCGCTCTATTGCTATGCCGCGATACCTACCACTTGCTATTTCATTCCTCCCATATTGCCATGTCAAGCCTCTAACCCACCTTTCCTAGCAAACCGTTGTTTGGCTATGTTATCGCTTTGCTCAGCCCCTCTTATAGCGTTGCTAGTTGAAGGTGAATATGAAGTTTGTTCCTTGTTGGAACATGGATATTGTTGGGATATCATTATTATATCTTGTTTACTTTAATGCACCTATATACTTGGTAAAGGGTGGAAGGCTCGGCCTTATGCCTGGTGTTTTGTTCCACCCTTGCCGCCCTAGTTTCCGTCATACCGGTGTTATGTTCCTTGATTTTGCCTTCCTTACGCGGTTGGGTTATAATGAGAACCCCTTGACAGTTCACCTTGAATAAAACTCCTCCAGCAAGGCCCAACCTTGGTTTTACCATTTGCCTACCTACCATCATATACCTTCCCTTGGGTTCTGCAGACTCAAGGGTCATCTTTATTTTAACCCGCCCCCCCCCCCCCCGGACCAGTGCTCCTCTGAGTGTTGGTCCAAAACGGGCAGCCTGCGGGGCCACCTCGGGGCAACTCGAGGGTTGGTTTTACTTGTAGCTTGACCTATCTGGTGTGCCCTGAGAACGAGATACGTGTGACTCCTATCGGTATTTGTCCGCACATCGGGCGGCTTTGCTGGTCTTGTTTTACCATTGTCGAAATGTCTTGTAACCGGGATTCCGAGACTGATCGGGCCTTCCCGCTAGAAGGAATATCCTTCGTTGACCATGAGAGCTTGTGATGGGCTATGTTGGGACACCCCTGCAGGGTTTTGAACTTTCGAAAGCCAAGCCCGCAGTTATGCGCAGATGGGAATTTGTTAATATCCGGTTATAGAAAACCTGACACTTAACTTAATTAAAATGAATCAACAGCGTGTGTAGCCGTGATTGTCTCTTTTCGGTGGAGTCCGGGAAGAGAACACGGTCTCGTGTTATGCTTGAACGTAAGTAGTTACAGGATCACTTGTTGATCATTTCTAGTTCACGACCGTTGCTTTGCTTCTCTTCTCGCTCTCATTTGCGTAAGTTAGCCACCATATATGTTAGTGCCTGCTGCAGCTCCACCTCACAACCCTTGCCTACCCATAAACTTAAATAGTCTTGATCGCGAGGGTGTGAGATTGCTGAGCCCCCGTGGATCACAGATACTTCCAACAGATGCAGGTGCGGATGATGCCAGTGCAAGGGACACAACCCAGCTCGAGTGGGAGCTCGATGAAAATCTTGGTCGTTGTGTTGTTTCGTTCCAGTTGATCAGTAGTGGAGCCCAGTCAGGGCGATCGAGGATCTTTTGCAGTAGGGGTTGTCTTTCTTTATTTGGTTCCATAGTCGGACCTTGATTGTAATGCTATACTTATGTATTGTGTGAAGTGGCGATTGTAAGCCAACTCTTTATCCCTTCTTATTCAGTACATGGGATGTGTAAAGATTACCCCTCTTGCGACATGCCTACTATGCGGTTATGCCTCTAAGTCGTGCTCCGACACGTGGGAGATATAGCCGCATCGTGGGTGTTACACCCTGCTATTTGGGACACACCTTGGTGGGTGACTGACTTGTGGGCCTACTAAGTTGACGGGGATGGGGTGCTTTGTCAACTTAGTCAATATGAACGATTCCAGCTCTAGTGACCGTACGATGTCCATCCAACGGCCGTAGTGCTTCTTCAACCTCTGGTCTTCTTGATCCAGCGGACCAAAGCAACGCCAGTCGTGCTGCATGCTCCTGCCTCCCATGGCCGGCTGTGCCTCTGCGGAGGCCTCACCGCCCCCTACTACTCCCACCATTGGCCAGGCCCTGCAGCGATGACAGCCTCACACCGCAGCCAAACCAGTGAACCCTTGTACTCCTCTTCGCGCGGGCTTCCACTGCCACGTCTTCCGCGGCTCCGTGTTGTCCCCTTCCTAGGCCTCGCCGTTGTCCACCGCCCTGGGGCTCTCGGGGCGGCGTGGTCAACGTGGTCAAGGAACGACTTCCATTGGACGTGGACTGTGTTGGAAATATGCCCTAGAGGTAATAATAAAATGGTTATTATTATATTTCCTTGTTCATGATAATTTTCTATTGTTCATGCTATAATTGTGTTATCCGGAAATCATGATACATGTGTGAATACATAGAATACAACTTGTCCCTAGTGAGCCTCTAGTTGACTAGCTCGTTGATGAATAGATGGTTATAGTTTCCTAAAAATGGACATAGGATGTCATTGATAACGGGATCACATCATTAGGATAATGATGTGATGAACAAGACCCAATCATAAGCATAGCACAAGATCGTGTAGTTCGTCTGCTAAAGCTTTTCTAATGTCGAGTATCCTTTCCTTAGACAACGAGATTGTGCAACTCCCGGATATCGTAAGGTTACTTTGGGTGTGCCAAACGTCACAACGTAATTGGGTGGCTATAAAGGTACACTACGGGTATCCTCAAAAGTATTTGTTGGGTTGGCACGAATCGAGACTGGGATTTGTCACTCCGTCTGACGGAGAGGTATCTCTGGGCCCACTCGGTAGGACATCATCATAATGAGTTCAATGTGATCAATGAGTTGTTCACGGGATGATGTGTTACGGGAACGTGTAAAGAGACTTGTCGTAACGAGATTAAACAAGGTATCGGTATACCGACGACCGAATATCGGGCAAGTATCGTACCGATAGACAAAGGGAATTGTATACGGGATTGATTGAATCCTCGACATCGTGGTTCATCCGATGAGATTATCGTGGAGCATGTGGGAGCCAACATGGGTATCCAGATCCGGCTGTTGGTTATTGACCGGAGAGTTGTCTTGGTCATGTCTACATGTCTCCCGAACCCGTAGGGTCTACACACTTAAGGTTCGGTGACGCTAGAGTTGTAGAGATATTAGTATGCTGTTAACCAAAAGTTGTTCGGAGTCCCGGATGAGATCCCGGACGTCACGAGGAGTTCCCGAATGGTCCGGAGGTAAAGATTTTTATATAGGAGGTCCAGTTTCGGCCACCGGGAGAGTTTCGGGGGTCACAGGTATTGTACTGGGACCACCGGAAGGATCCCGAGGGTCCACCGGGTGGGGCCACCTATCCCGGAGGGCCCCATGGGTGGAAGTGGCGTGGGAACCAGCCCCTGGTGGGCTGGTGCGCCCCACCCAAGGGCCCAAGGCACCTAGGGCTGGAAAACCTAGGGGGCCGTTGTCCCCCGAGGGTCCGTCACCCCTCTCTAGATGGGATCTCCAAGGGGGCATGCGCCCCCCTAGCCCCTATATATAGTGGAGGGGAGGGAGGGCAGCCGCACCCTAAGACCTGGCGCCTCCCTCTCCCTCCCGTGACACCTCTTCCTCCTCCAGTAGCGCTTGGCGAAGCCCTGCTGGAATCCCGCTGCTTCCACCACCACGCCGTCATGCTGCTGGTTCTCCATCAACTTCTCGTCCCCCCTTGATGGATCAAGAAGGAGGAGACGTATCTGCTCCGTACGTGTGTTGAACGCGGAGGTGCCGTCCGTTCGGTGCTAGGATCATAGGTGATTTGGATCACGATGAGTACGACTCCATCAACCCCGTTCTCTCTCGTTGCTAGATGACTTCATAGATTGATCTTGGTGATGCGTAGAAAATTTAAAATTTCTGCTACGATCCCCAACATTGGCATCATGAGCTAGGTCTATGCGTAGTTTCTATGCACGAGTAGAACAGAAGTTGTTGTGGGCGTCAATTTTGTCAGTTTACTTGCCATTACTAGTATTATCTTGATTCGACGACATCGTGGAATGAAGCGGCCCGGACCGACCTTACACGTACACTTACGTGAGACAGGTTCCACCGACTGACATGCACTAGTTGCATAAGGTGGCTAGCGGGTGGCTGTCTCTCCCACTTTAGTCAGATCGGATTCGATGAAAAGGGTCCTTTTGAAGGGTAAATAGAAATTGTCATATCATGTTGTGGTTTTGGTGTAGGTAAGCAACGTTCTTGCTAGAAACCTATAGCAGCCACGTAAAAATTTGCAACAACAATTAGAGGACATCTAACTTATTCTTGCAGCATATGCCGTGTGATGTGATATGGCCAAAAGGATGTGATGAATGATATATGTGATGTATGAGATTGATCATGTTCTTGTAATAGGAATCACGACTTGCATGTCGATGAGTATGACAACTGGCAGGAGCCATAGGAGTTGTCTTAATTTATTGTATGACCTATGTGTCAATGAAAACACCATGTAATTACTTTACTTTATTGCTAACCGTTAGCTATAGTAGTAGAAGTAATAGTTGGCGAGACAACTTCATGAAGACACGATGATGGAGATCATGATGATGGAGATCATGGTGTCATGCCGGTGACGATGATGATCATGGCGCCCCGAAGATGGAGATCGAAAGGAGCAAAATGATATTTGCCATATCATGTCACTATTTGATTGCATGTAATGTTTATCATGTTTTTACATCTTATTTTCTTAGAACGACGGTAGCATAAATAAGATGATCCCTCATTAAAATATCAAGAATTGTGTTTCCCCTAACTGTGCACCGTTGCTAAGGTCCGTTGTTCCAAAGCACCACATGATGATCGGGTGTGATTGGTTCTAACATTCGCATACAACGGGTGTAAGCTAGATTTACACACGCAATACACTTAGGTTGACTTGACGAGCCTAGCATGTACAAACATGGCCTCGGAACACGGAAGACCGAAAGGTCGAACATGAGTCGTGTAGAAGATACGATCAACATGAATATGTTCGCCGATGATTACTAGTCCATCTCATGTGATGATCGGACACGACCTAGTTGATTCGGATCATGTATCAGTTAGGGGACTAGAGGGATGTCTATCTGAGTGGGAGTTCATTAAATAATTTGATTATATGAACTTAATTATCATGAACATAGTATAAAACTTTGCAATATGTCTTGTAGATCAAATGGCCCACGCTAATGTTTCCCTCAACTCCAACGCGTTCGTAGAGAAAACCAAGCTGAAAGACGATGGTAGAAACTACACGGACTGGGTCCGTAACCTGAGGATTATCCTCATAGCTGCCAAGAAAGCATATGTCCTTGAAGCACCGCTAGGTGATTCACCTGTTTTCCAGCAAATCAAGACATTATGAACGCCTGGCAGTCGCGTAGTGATGATTACTCCCTGGTTTAGTGCGGCATGCTTTACAGCTTAGAACCGGGGCTCCAAAAGTGTTTTGAGCAGCACGGAGCATATGAGATGTTCCAAGAGCTGAAAATGGTTTTCCAAGCTCATGTCCGGGTCGAGAGATATGAAGTCTCCGACAAGTTCTATAGTTGTAAGATGGAGGAGAATAGTTCTGTCAGCGAGCACATACTCAAAATGTCTGGTTTGCACAACCGCTTATCTCAGCTGGGAGTTAATCTCCCGGATGATGCGGTCGTTGACAGAATCCTTCAGTCGCTTCCACCTAGCTACAAGAGCTTTGTGATGAACTTCAATATGCAGGGGATGGAAAAGGCCATTCCTGAGGTATATTCAATGCTGAAATCAGCAGAGGTGGAGATCAAAAAGGAACATCAAGTGTTGACGGTGAATAAAACCACTAAGTTCAAGAAAGGCAAGGGTAAGAAGAACTTCAAGAAGGAAGGCAAGGGAGTTGCCGCGCCCAGTAAGCCAGTTGTCGGGAAGAAGCCAAAGCATGGACCCAAGCCTAAGACTGAGTGCTTTTATTGCAAGGGAAACAGTCACTGGAAGCGGAACTAACCCAAATACTTAGCGGATAAGAAGGCTGGCAATACCAAAGGTATATGTGATTTATTTGCTTGACGGGGCCAAAACATGGATCTCCCACCACCCACCACGTCTCTGACCTCACCACCGGTGATCTCCATCATCCTCCACTAATCATTGGATCCCTTCCGATCATCCTCTCCGGCGTCTCTTCAAGATCAAGGCAATACCCATCTTCTATGGGTTCGTCTGGTGGATCTACCCTTGGCTTGGATTTCTCCAAGGGTATGGCTTTTTCTGAGGAGGTTTTAGATCCACTGGTCAAACGATACATCCAATGGGACGAAGGAGGGCTTTCACATTGATTGTGTCCTTTAGCCGTCATGCTTTCCGTTTGTCGGAGGAGTCTGTGGCGGCAGATTTGGAGTCTGCAATTGGTGGATCGGCAAATGGATCTACGAGTTCTTCACGTCAAAGACAAGGTTTTCTCTTTCCAAGTCTCATGCAAGCAAGTTAGTTTTATTATTGTTGATCTGCGTTCATTTGCTTGCGATCTGTTCAAATGCTATTTCAATCTTTGGGGCAATGGAGGACCTAATTGGGTTCGGGAACTTAAGATCTGGCGTAAGGAATGTGATGCTGAGTGGATTTTGATTAGTCCTACTAAATGTAGATCTTCTTTGGGTCTTTTGGCCATGCACAAGCCTCCAGTTAGATCCTCTCTCAACTTAGCTACCACAGTTCGCAAGAAATTGTCTTTTGCCACGTTTGAACAGTATTCCTCCTACAAAGGTTATAGATATCTTGCTTCTCAAAATTGCATTGATATTATTATGGATGGGGGTTATAATCTTTCGGCTCATGAGCGTGTTGTTATTAGACAAGCGCCCCCCCTTGACTTGCATTGGACGGTGGCACGGCCGCCTATCGTGTTTTGTACTGTTCAACCATTGCCGGAGTTGCACTGGTTGGCCAGGTCATCCACACTTGATTTGGTAATGTGGATCCGCGACCCGTGGTTTTTGGTAATCTTTCTGCACATTTTGCGGAAGTGGGAATTTCTCCAGTTCAAAAGGATAGCTTGGGATCTAGCCCATCCTCTTCGGACGGACATCGTTCCAACCCAATTTCTCCACAGTTATCTGTTGGGCCAATCTCTGGTCTTTTGGCTAATGGGCCCGCCTCGCCGCAGAATACCCCAATTTCTGAAATGTTGGAAACATCTACTGGCCCAAGCCCACCATCCCCTCCACAGGAAATACCCACCTCACAAGAAGCAGCACAGTAGTTTGATGCCATGGTCAATGACATGGTGGACCGGGTTTTAACTTGTACCCTCTGTAATCTCAGGGGCCACCTAGTAGTCTCTTGTGGAATGCGGTCGGTCTGCCCGGCTTGCTCACGCACGGGTCACTTTAGCAGAGATTGTAATGATTTCGCACGCACCAATGGACTGGCTTGGCGACAAATTTCTCTGCAACAAAGCGCGAGTATATCGGAAAACCCTGCCGGTCAGGGGAATGGTGCCGGAGTTATTGGGATAGCTGGCCCAGTCCCATCATCGTCGCCCACATTGCACCAATCCCCTCCTCCTCTTCCCAAAGAAAACCCCATCCCCTCCCAGAAGCGGCCGGCTATGGTGAATTATGAGCTTGACCCGTAGTGTTTCGTGCCGGCAGGCCACCACATCATCGATGGTGGGGAAAGGCGGCTTTCTCGCACCTTCATCACGCCTGCGACTCGTCCTCCTCGCGGCCATGAGGATTACATGGTCGCCAAGGTCATGCCTGCTCCGAGGGACCACTTGGGCCTGTCAGGGATGAGATTGTTCAGTTTCTTCAGTACAGAGGTACTCTAGTTTGCTCCGCTCAGCCTTGGTTTCACGGGGTAGGGTTATTCCAAGTCAGGGATCCATCTGTCAGATATACATTGATTCAGCATGCTCCTTTTCCTCTGGGAAATGATCGTTTTGTTAGCTTTATGAAACATGAGGAGGGAGAGAATTTTAAGGGGAATCATGGGTTTCGCAAGGGTTGGATCATGTTCATTGGTATTCCTCTAAATTACCGCAATACGGAGTTCATATCACAGGCGGTGGGCACCTTTGGGAAATTTCATTCATGGGATAGTGAGGATCCATATTTGGTTCGGACTCTAGTGGAGGCAAGTTTTCCTGACACACCATTGGTACCACGTGATGTGGTCTTTGGAGATTATGCAGAATGGGGAGGAGCTCAGGTCTCGTGGACTGCTGCTTGCTATGTGTTGGGCGCTGATTTTGCTGATCAGATGCCAAACGATGAAGATCCAATGCCGCTGGATGGAAATCCGCACACTTTGCCTGGAAATCTGCTACAAGATAATTTGATGTTTGTTCTTCCACCATATCCGATGCTGGGGTGGAATGATGCGCCTATAGCACCTCCATTGCCTCAGGGAAATAACATAGGAGGTGCTGGATGGGGAAATGTAGTCTGGGGGGACAATGAAGATGAACATCAACAGCCACCACAACCTGCTGGGTGGGGAAATGTTGTGCATGAGCAGGATCAGGTTTCTATTGTCATTGATCAGCCGGAGGGCTCTGGGTCTGTGGAACAGCAAGTTGATATTCAGTTTGAGTAGCAAAATCAATTGAAGCCGGGTTAGCAAATGCAGAACAACGTGCATCATGTTGTTGAGGAAAATCCTTTGGAAAATGTTCCTTATCAACCTCTCGCCGTTCAGCAGCACCAGATATTCATTGGCATGGCAAGGATTGTGGCTGGGCCACCTCTTCCTCCAGAGATGATCTGGAAGAGATCTTTTGAAAATCTGTTACCTGAATTTGCTGTCAAGGAGGTGCCTTGTCCTATCTTCTTCAAGCCACTTGGTACTGTGACATACTCCAAGCGCACGTGGACAATTACTTTTGATGATTCTTAGAGGATGTCTTCTTTGGTGCTCCGCTTGCCCAGTAATCTTACACTCAGGAAGCCTATGGTGGCCAAACGACCAGTTGCCAGAGCTCTTTCTAGAAGTCCTTCTGATGAGGTTCTCAATGTTAATGATAATGCAGTGTCTGATTTTGCTGGGACTGGAGAGATGCACCCTGAAGATGTTGTGGCTGGAAGCATGGAGGAGAACTCCTCTTCTGTGGTTTTATCTTCTGTGCAGGCCAATGACAAGAAACAGACAAGAAGAAGGAAGATTGTGGCCCCTTTAGTGGATACTTCTGTACGGCGATGTACAAGAAGCGTGGCAAAACTGGATGGGTTCAAATCAATGACTTTTGAGTAGCTGTCCCTCCAGCCAACCAAAAGGCGTCATCGGTCCAAGCCCATACAAGCGAAGGCCCAGCCCACCCCTGACGACGCAGGTGATGCTGGCAAGTCTGAAGATGCCCCTCCGCCCACGCCTCTCAACGTGCTAAAAGCAATTGGAGCGGAGCTGGAGATTGACCCCAACCTGCTATTCAAGGAGAAGCTTACGGCTAATCCCAAGGACTCCTCCTCCTCCACTGGTGTTTAAATGTTGTAGTTTAAAACTTTAGCTATGTGTAGCGAGCCTTTTAAATTCACTGTCGTCTATGTCATTCTAAACTTTATGCTGCGCGGTCTGAACTGGATGCATTTTGTTTCTTATGCTGTGGGATGTATGACATTGTATGTCATGCAGTTGTTGATACTTTGCTTTTGCTTATCTCATGAATCAAAGGTCTATGCGTAATTGGAAGGTGCTTTGTTGGAATGTTCGTGGTCTAAATTCTGAAACATGAAGCGCTCTGTTAGAGAGAAAAGTTCTGAAAGTCAGTGTGCGGTTGCTTGTTTGCAAGAAACTAAGTTGTCATATTGCCCTTGTTCATTAATTAAGAGCATTTATCCTATGGTTTTTGATCAGTTCATTGAATCACCCACGAGAGGAGCCTCGGGTGGTATTCTAACAGTATGGCGTTCATATGTTTTTAAGGGTGCACTAGTGGAAGTAAAGCCTTTTGGTATGATCATCACTTTCAATTCTGTGCATAATAATGACCAGTGGTTTTTAGTCAATGTATATGGGCCTTGTCAGGGTGTATTGAGGGATGAGTTTGTTAACTGGTTGTATAACCTTCAAGTGGAACCGGAACAAAAATGGTTGTTACTGGGAGATTTTAATTTTATCAGGTCCATGGACAATCGTAATCTTCCGGGAGGGGATGTTAATGATATTTTTATCTTAAATGAGATCATTGGCCATTTAGGACTGCTGGAACTTCCTTTAAAAGGTAGAAGGTTTACCTGGTCAACATGCAGGATGTCCCACTCCTCGAGCAATTGGACTAGTTTTTTACTTCTGCAAGTTGGATAACTCAATATCCTATGACACAAGTTACACCTCTTGCTAGAACTGCGTCTGATCATGTTCCTTGTGTAATTTCTATCTGCACCACAATTCCTAAAGCACATATCTTTAGATTTGAAAAATATTGGGTGCATCAACCTGGCTTCATGGACTGTGTGAGGGAAGTTTGGAACAAACCTTCACATAAGACTCATATATCTGTAGTTATTATGGACAAATTGAAATCCTTGAGGTTTCCACTCAAGAAATGGCAGAAGGGGCTCTCACACATTAAATCTTTAATTGAAAAGTGCAATTGGGTAATTCTATGGCTGGATGATTTGGAGGACTGGAGGCCCCTATCCATACCTGAACACAAGTTCAGGAAGATATCTAAGATACATCATGAACACCTTTTACATTTGCAGTTTTTATACTGGAAGAAAAGGTGTACTATCAGATATATCAAGGTGGGAGAGGAAAATTCAAAATTCTTCCAGGCCATGGCAACAGAGAGGTATAGGAAGAATTCTATTGCTAGTCTTCAACTGCCTGATGGAACAGTTTCTTCAGATCATGGGGAAATAGCTAAGGAGTTTTTGGTTGCTTTCAAGGGAAGAATGGGAACTGTCAAACCAATATTGTTGGGTAATGAAATACTCTCACTCATCCCAAGAGTGCAAGGTCTTGAGGTGCTCACACAACCTTTTCAGCTGCAAGAGATTGAAAAGGTCATAAAAGAAATGCCCATTGATAAAGCACCAGGGCCGGATGGTTTTAATGGTCTGTTCATGAAGAGATGCTGGTCAATCATTTCCACTAATTTTATTCTTTTGGTAAATGAGTTTCATGCTGGAACTGCTCTTTTGGAAAACCTCAATGAAGCTTCCATTACTTTAATCCCAAATAAGAAAACACATGAGGGTGTTGGAGATTTTAGGCCAATCTCTTTAACAAGTTAGGGACTGAAGTTTCTGACTAAACTGGCAGCTAACAGGTTTCAGGAGGAAATCACCAATTGTGTTCATAAAATCATTATGGCTTCATTAAATCAAGAACAATTCAGGACTGTATTGCTTGGACGTTTGAGTATATTCATCAATGCAATCATTCCAAGAGAAGCCAATCATATTGCTCAAGCTTGACTTTGAAAAAGCTTTTGACTCTATTCACCATGAGGCAGTTTTTAAAATCCTTGTAGCAAAAGGTTTTGATAGCAAATGGATTAAATGGGTTCAACAGCTATTATCTTCTGCAACCTCCTCTATCCTGTTAAATGGTGTGCCTGGAAATCATTTCAAGTGCAAATGTGGTGTCAAGCAAGGAGATCCTATCTCTCCTTTGCTTTTTTTGATTGCTGCTGATCTTCTACAAACCATGATCAACGATCTTTTATGTAGGGGCCTGCTTACCTTGCCATTGCCAACACATGATCCTGATTATCTAGTTGTACAATATGATGATGATTTCCTTGCTGTTTGTAAATGCTGACTCAACTCAGCTGGAGGTCCTCAAGTTAGTGCTCAACTCGTTTTCCTTGGCAACTGGACTACGAATCAACTTCCATAAGTCTTCAATGTACCCAGTCAATGTGGAAGCTTCTATTGCCTCTGCACTTGCTGCTCAGTTTGGGTGCCAGCTTGGTTCTATGCCCTTCACTTATTTGGGACTTCCTGTTGGAACCACTCGACCCAAAATTGTTGATTTTCTACCTTTGGTGGACTGCATGGAAAGAAGGCTAACTGCTAGTTCATGGTTTTTACCACAAGGCAGTAGGTTGCAGCTGGTAAATTCAGTGATATCTTCACTCCCTATATTCTTCCTTTGCAGTCTATCCCTACCACAGGCATTCTAAAGAAGTGAGAAAGGATTCAAAGACAGTGCCTCTGGAGGAAATATGGCCAGGAGAAGGGACACTCTTTGGCTGCTTGGCCCCTTGTCTGCAGGCGTAAGATGAAAGGGGGGCTTGGAATTCTGAATTTGGGACTGCAGAATGATGTGTTGCTCCTTAAATACCTCAATAAATTCTATAACAAAGTAGATGTGCCATGGGTTAGTTTGGTGTGGGAGTCATATTACTTTCAGAGAACTCCTCATGACACTATTCTTTGTGGATCATTTTGCTGGAGGGACATTTGCAAATTAATGGACAAGTTTTGGGTTGTTACTTCTGTCACTGTTGGAAAGGGGGATTCTGTTCTGTTTTGGTCTCATCATTGGGAGATTGGCTAGTCTTGCATTCCTCTACAAGAAAGGTTTCCAAGGCTTTTTTTTCTTTTTGCCTGCAGAAGAAACTTTCTGTCATGGAAGTGGTATAGGCAGGAAATTTGCAACAAATGTTTTCTTTACCTTTGTCTCAAATGGCTTTTAGGGAGTTCAATCAGCTATCTAGCTTGTTATCTGAGACTTCATTCAACACTGATTGTAATGATATCTGGGCTTGGAGGCACGGGAAGAAGGCGGAATACTCGGCCAAAAAGTACTATGACTTTGTCCATCAGCGTGTTCTTGCCAATCCTATTCTTAGCTGGGTTTGGAAAAGCTGTTGTACCATATCAATTAAAATGTTTTCCTGGCTGGTCATTATAAACAGAGTTAACACCAAGGATATGATCCAACGATGCTATTGGAGAATTGATGATGGACCTGGTTGTGTCTTATGCCCGACTGGAGTACTTGAGGATAGGAACCATATGTTCTTCCAATGTAACTTCAGTATGAGAATCTGGAACTATCTGCAAGTTTCCTGGATGGATAGCAATGATATGGTGCAAATTGCATTACATGCAAGGAAGGAGTTTCAAAAGCCCTTTTTCTCAGAGGTGGTTTTCCTTGCATGGTGGAATATTTGGAAAGTTAGGAATGACAGGGCTTTAGGCATGTCAACCCAACTTTTAGGCAGTTGAGAAATGGTTTTATTCATGACATTACTCTTCTTTCACACCGAATCAAGACCAAGTACAAGGAGGCTCTGCTAAAATGGATTGATTTCCTGCCTCCTTGAGGGCCATCTTTTGCACCCTCTTCCTCTCCTAGTTGTACATTGTAGTGTTTTTTCCTTTCTTCTCTTAGTCTTCTTTAGCCTTTCTAGTATAGCTTTTTCTTTTCTTTGTTCCTCCTCTTGAGGAACTTTGTACTTGTTATCTTTCTTCTTTCAATAAAATGTTGTGGGGTGTAAGCCCTAAAGTCTTCCAGGTCAAAAAAAGGTATATGTGATATACATGTTATTGATGTGTACCTAACCAACGCTCGTAGTAGCTCCTGGGTATTTGATACCAGTGCAGTTTCTCATATTTGTAACTCAAAATAGGAGCTGCGGAATAAGCGGAGACTGGCGAAGGACGAGGTGACGATGCGCGTCGGGAATGGTTCCAAGGTCGATGTGATCGCCGTTGGCACGCTACCTCTACATTTACCTACGGGATTAGTTTTAAACCTCAATAATTGTTATTTAGTACCAGCTTTGAGCATGAACATTGTATCTAGATCTCATTTAACGTGATATGGCTACTCATTTAAATATGAGAATAATGGTTGTTCTATTTATATGAGAGACATGTTTTATGGTCATGCCCCGCTGGTTAATGGTTTACTTTTATTTAATCTCGAGCATGATGTTACACATATTCATAGTGTGAATGCCAAAATATGTAAGGTTGATAATGATTGTCCCACATACTTGTGGCACTGCCGCCTTGGTCACATTGGTGTCAAACGCATGAAGAAACTCCATGCAGATGGACTTTTGGAGTCTCTTGATTATGAATAATTTGACACGTGCGAACCATGCCTCATGGGAAAAATGACCTAGACTCCATTCTCCGGAACAATGGAGCGAGCAACCAAGTTATTGGAAATCATACATACTGATGTGTGCGGTCCAATGGGTGTTGAGGCTCGTGCTGGTTATCGTTATGTCCTCACCCTCACTGATGACTTAAGTAGATACGGGTATGTCTACTTGATGAAACACAAGTCTGAGACCTTTGAAAAGTTCAAGGAATTTCAGAGTGAGATTGAGAATCAACGTGACAGGAAAATAAAGTTCTTACGATGAGATAGTGGAGGGGAATATTTGAGTCACGAATTTGGAACACACTTAAGGAAATGTGGAATTGTTTCACAACTCACGCCGCCTGGAACACCTCAGCGTAATGGTGTGTCCAAATGTCGTAATCGCACTCTATTGGATATGGTGCGATCTATGATGTCTCTTACCGATCTACCATTATCATTTTGGGGTTATGCTATAGAGACTGTCGCATTGACTTTAAATAGGGCTCCGTCGAAATCCATTGAGACGACACTGTATGAATTGTGGTTTGGGAAGAAACCTAAGGTGTCGTTTCTGAAAGTTTGGGGATGTGATGCTTATGTCAAGAAACTTCAACCTGAAAAGCTCGAACCCAAATCGGAAAAATGCGTCTTCATAGGATACCCTAAGGAAACTATTGGGTATACCTCCTACCTCAGATCTGAAGTCAAGATCTTTGTTGCCAAGAAAATGGATCCTTTATAAAGAAAGAGTTTCTCTCGAAAGAAGTAAGTGGGAGTAAAGTAGAACTTGATGAAGTATTGCCTCTTGAACCGGAGAGTAGCGCAGCTCAAGAAAATGTTTCTGTGGTGCCTGCACCGACTAGAGAGGAAGTTAATGATGATGATCATGAAACTTCAGATCAAGTTGCTACGGAACTTTGTAGGTCCAGAAGGACACATTCTGCACCAGAGTGGTACGGCAACCCTTTCCTGGAAATCATGTTGTTAGACAATGGTGAAGCTTCAAACTATGAAGAAGCTATGGCGGGCCATGATTCCAACAAATGGCTTGAAGCCATGAAATCCGAGATAGGATCCCTGTATGAAAACGAAGTATGGACTTTGACTGACTTGCCCAATGATCGGTGAGCCATAGAAAATAAATGGATCTTTAAGAAGAAGACAGATGCAGATGGTAATGTAGCCATCTATAAGGCTCGGCTTGTCGCTAAGGGCTATCGAAAAGTTCAAGGGGTTGACTACGATGAGACCTTCTCACCCGTAGCGAAGCTGAAGTCTGTCCGAATCATGTTAGCAATTGTCGCATTCTATGATTATGAGATATGGCAAATGGACGTCAAAATGACATTCCTTAATGGTTTCCTTAAGGAAGAATTGTATATGATGCAGCTGGAAGGTTTTGTCGATCGTAATAACGCTGAAAAGGTATGCAAGCTCCAACCCTAGATCTATGGGCTGGTGCAAGCATCTCAGAGTTGGAACATCCGTTTTGATGAGATAATCAAAGCGTTTGGGTTTACGCAGATTTATGGAGAAGCCTGTGTTTAAAATAAAGTGAGTGGGAGCTCTGTAGCATTTCTCATATTATATGTGGATGACATACTATTGATGGGAAATGATACAGAACTCGTGGAAAGCATAAAGTCCTACTTGAATAAGTGTTTTTCAATGAAGGACCTTGGAGAAGCTGCTTACATATTAGGCATCAAGATCTATAGAGATAGATCGAGACGCCTCATTGGTCTTTCACAAAGGACGTACCTTAACAAGATGTTGAAGAAGTTTAATACGGACCAGTCCAAGAAGGGGTTCTTGCCTATATTGCAAGGTGTGAGATTGAGCACGGCTCAATGCCCGACCACGACAGAAGATAGAGAAAAGATGAGTGTCATCCCCTATGCCTCGGCCATAGGGTCTATTATGTATGCCATGCTGTGTACCAGACCTGATGTAAACCTTACCGTAAGTTTGGTGGGAAGGTACCAAAGTAATCCCGGCATGGAACAATGGACAGCGGTCAAGAATATCCTAAAGTACCTGAAAAGGACTAACGATATGTTTCTCGTTTATGGAGGTGATGAAGAGCTCATCGTAAAGGGTTACGTTGATGCTAGCTTCGACACAAATCTGGATGACTCTAAGTCACAAACTGGATACGTGTATATTTTGAATGGTGGGGCAGTCAGCTGGCGCAGTTGCAAGCAATGCCTCGTGGCGGGATCTACATGTGAAGGAGAGTACATGGCATCCTCGGAGGCAGCACATGAAGCAATCTAGATGAAGGAGTTCATTGCCGACCTAGGAGTTATTCCCAATGTGTCGGGCCCGATGACTCTCTTCTGTGACAACACTAGAGCTATTGCCCTTGCCAAGGAGCCCAGGTTTCACAAGAAGACCAGGCATATCAAGCGTCACTTCAACTCCATTCGTGAAAATGTTCAAGATGGAGACATAGAGATTTGTAAAGTTCATACGGACCTGAATGTCGCAGATCCGTTGACTAAACCTCTTCCATGTGCAAAGCATGATCAAACCAGAACTCTATGGGTGTTCGACTCATCACAATGTAACTAGGTTATTGACTCTAGTGCAAGTGGGAGACTGTTGGAAATATGCCCTAGAGGCAATAATAAAATGGTTATTATTATACATCCTTGTTCATGATAATTGTCTATTGTTCATGCTATAATTGTGTTATCCGGAAATCGTAATACATGTGTGAATACATAGACCACAACATGTCCATAGTGAGCCTCAAGTTCACTAGCTCGTTGATCTATAAATGGTTATGGTTTCCTAACCATGGATATATGATGTCATCGATAACGGGATCACATCATTAGGAAAATGATGTGATGGACAAGACCCAATCCTAAGCATAGCAGAAGATTGTGTAGTTCGTCTGCTAAAGCTTTTCTAATGTCGAGTATCCTTTCCTTAGACCATGAGATTGTGCAACTCCCGGATACCGTAAGGGTACTTTGGGTGTGCCAAACGTCACAACATAACTGGGTGGCTATAAAGGTACACTACAGGTATCCCCGAAAGTATCTGTTGGGTTGGCACGAATCGAGACTGGGATTTGTCACTCCGTATGACAAAGAGGTATCTCTGGGCCCACTCGGTATGACATCATCACAATGAGCTCAATGTGATCAAGGAGTTTTTCACGGGATGATGTGTTACGGGAACGAGTAAAGAGACTTGCCGTATCGAGATTGAACAAGGTACGGTATACCGACGATCGAATCTCGGGCAAGTATCGTACCGATAGACAAAGGGAATTGTATACGGTATTGATTGAATCCTCGACATCATGGTTCATCCAATGAGATTATTGTGGAGCATGTGGGAGCCAACATGGGTATCTAGATCCCGTTGTTGGTTATTGAGAGTTGTGTCGGTCATGTCTATGTGTCTCCCGAACCCGTAGGGTCTACACACTTAAGGTTCGGTGACGCTAGAGTTGAAGAGATATTAGTATGCGGTTAACCGAAAGTTGTTTGGAATCCCGGATGAGATCCCGGACGTCACGAGGAGTTCCGGAATGGTCCGACGGTAAAGATTTATATATAGGAAGTCCAGTTTCGGCCACCAGGACAGTTTCGGGGGTCACCGGTATTGTACTGGGACCACCGAAAGGGTCCCGTGGGTCCACTAGGAGGGGCCACCTATCCAGGAGGGCCCCATGGACTGAAGTGGCGTGGGAACCAGCCCCTGGTGGGCTGGTGCGCCCCACCCAAGGGCCCAAGGCGCCTAGGGTTGGAAACCCTAGGGGGTCATTGTCCCTCGAGGGGGCATGCGCCCCCCTGGTTAGAAACCCTAAGGGGGCCGTTGCCCCCCGAGGGGCCGCCGCCCCCCTCTGGATGGGATCTCCAAGGGGGCATGCGCCCCCCTAGCCCCTATATATAGTGGAGGGGATGGAGGGCAGCCGCACCCTAAGCCCTGGCACCTCCCTCTCCCTCCCGTGACACCTCTTCCTCCTCCAGTAGCGCTTGGCGAAGCCCAGTTGGAATCTTGCTGCTTCCACCACCACACCGTCGTGCTGCTGGATCTCCATGAACTTCTCCTCCCCCCTTGCTGGATCAAGAGGGAGGAGACATCTCCGCTCCGTACATGTGTTGAACGTGGAGGTGCCGTACATTCGGCGCTAGGATCATCGGTGATTTGGATCACGACGAGTACGACTCCATCAACCCCATTCTCTTGAACGCTTCCGCTTGCGATCTACAAGGGTATGTAGATGCACTCCTCTCTCTCGTTGCTAGATGACTCCATAGATTGATCTTGGTGATGCGTAGAAAATTTTAAATTTCTGCTACGATCCCCAACAGACTGTACGTGGAGAGGCTGACAGCTGGGTCCACGGCCGCAGCAAGGAAGTGCCTCCTTATTACGCGCAAAATAATTATTCCTCCACCTGACAGCGGGGACCCACCGGACGGGCCACCATATTTCATGAAAAAAAACGTTTCCCCCTGACTGCAGGGACCCACCAGCTACATCTTTGCATGCAAGGAAATGCGTCCGGGCAAAAAAAACGATTCACCCCCCTGACTGCTGGGACCCACCAGCTACATCTTCACACGCAAGGAAGTGCCTGACAGTCGAGACCCACCTGGTCAAAGCATACATAGCGTTGTCATTCTGGTCGCGAACGTGTACGTACATACTGGTCGATATAGAGGCGTGCACGTGTCATAGTAGAGGCGCGCACGTAGCTTGTACACGTACGTACAGCGGCCAATGTGCAAGAAAGAAAATGCGGCTACCTACGTACATACGGGCAGGGTCTCGAACGCCTACTCACGCATACGTACGGTCAGGGCTCGCGTACATGGCCGGGTGGGACAGAGAAACTGTGTCGTCGTCGTGTTCATGGGGAGCCAACCGGCTGGGACAGAACGGAATGCATCGTCGTGGTCATCAGGAGGGCTTGGACAGAACAGCCAATGGAAACGAGACCTAGCATACCACAGAACGGAGGAAACGACTTTGTGTTCGACCAGCCACAGTCAAAACGGGATTCTGTTCATCGGGAGGGGTCTGGCGTACTTCAAAACGGAGGAAACGGACCTCTTACGGTCAAAACGGGGTTCGTTTTGATCGGGAGAGGTGTGGCGTACCGCAAAATGGAGGAAATGAACTTGTGTTGGAGCGCTACGGTCCAAACAGGGGTCCTGTTCATCGGGAGAGGTGTGGCATACCGCAAAATGGGACTCCACAGGATATTGTTCATCTCCACCGTCGACCCCCTCCAGCCTCCATGGGCTACTGTTCATCCACCGTCGACCTCCTCTAGCCTCCACCTGCGACTGTTCATCCATGGGCTCCTGCTCATCTAGTCTCAACCGCGCGCTACTCCACTGGCTACTATTCAACCAGCCCTCTCCACGGGCTCCTGTTCAACCAGCCCTCCATGGGCTACTGTTCATCCAGCCCTCCACCGTCTACTCGTCATCCAGCCCTCCACGGGGTGGTCCTGTTCATCCTGCCCTCCACGGGGTCCTGTTCATCCAGCCCCAATCGGCTCAATCGATCAGGGTCCTATTCATCCAGAGGCAACACCATGGGGTCCTATTCATCCACCCCCACCAGGAAATGTTCATCCAAACCCCCCCAGTAATGCTCACTATTCATCCAGAGGCAGCATCAATCGGCTTTAGTTAGCAGTAGTACCGAAGGAATCGCTCGATCAGGTTCAGTTAACAGCCATCGATCGATCGCTCGGGTTCAGTAACGCTCGGGTTCAGTTAGAGCCCAACGCCTCTCTCGGGTTCAGTTAGAGCCCAACGCCTCGCACCCATGCACGTGCATGTACGAGAGAAACGCGTATCGCTTGGCCCCGAACACCCCGATATTTTCCTCGCCCTTGCTTCTACAATGGTTTTTTCCGTCATGGACGGCCCAAAGAATGTCATGCAGCTGCATCTCCGGCCCGCCCAAGACGAAAATCCCATTTTCTGTCATAGAAGTAGGACCCCACCACATCTATGATGATACCGGGTTTGGTCACAATTATCATCATAGAAGATTCATAAGTATGACAGAAAAAAATTCATTTGGCCCAATGTCACGGATGTGTCTTTTTTTTGTAGTGCCACCACACGGTCATGGTAGCAAACACAACAGCCATATGGTTCTCAGTTTGAGGGTGCACCACCTAGGCACCCACATGCCTCGACGACTTCCTCACCTGCTATTCACAATCAAGATAAGAGGCCATCATCTACAGCAGGAGTATCCTCTGCTCCACCCCTAGAAAAAAGTTCTACACGCAGCAGCGACATTCAATGCCACTAATGCAAAGGAAAAGGTCATATTTCTTCGGAATGTCACAGCAAACGAACTATGATCCTAAATGAACGAGGTGAATGGGAGTCTGACAGTGACCATGAAGGTGGCAATGATGAAGTGGAAGAGGAGCAAGGATGGAAAGTAGGAGGAACTATTTTATCTCATGAGGGACTTGATGGAGAAGTTTTGGTTGTATGTCGTTCACTTAACGCCCAAGTTGTAGAGGAGGAAAAGGGACAACGACATAATATTTTCCACACCCGTTGCCTTATCAACTCAAAGATATGTCGAGTGATTGTTGATAGTAGCAGTTGCACCAATATTGCCAGCACAGAGATGGTCGAGAAGCTTTAATTGTAAACAAAACATCACCCACATCCATACCGCATGCAATGGCTGAATGATTGTGGCGCAATTAAGGTGATTAGCAGCGCGCGAATACCAATTTCAGTAGGGACATATCAAGATGATGTTGAGTGTGATGTGGTGCCGATGCACGCTTGTCAATTGCTTCTTGGACGACTGTGGTTGCATGACCGTGATGTGCAAATCAGCGGGCGTGTGAATCGCTTATGTTTTGTCCATAGAGGAGAAAAGTTCACTTGGCTGCCCATGACACCCGAGGAAGTCTATCTTGATGAGATGAAAAGAAAAGGAAATAAAAAGGGAGAGAGTGATCATACACAATGAGTGAGCCACCAACATAGTGAGGGTGTGTTTCCACAACCAAAAGCTCCACAGCGAAATATGACCAAGCCCCGGGAAAGGAGGGATTAGTTATGAAAGCAAGGAAAAGGGATATGCGGGAATTGAGAAAACCTAATACTCCATTCTTTGTACTCCTGTACAAGGAAACTTTATTGGCTGCTAACGACTTACCCTCAACTCTTCCTAGTGTTGTTCTTGATCTTTCGTAGGAGTATGAGGATGTGTTTCCCAAGGAGGTACCCCCCTGGTTTGCCACCGAAGCGGGGCATTGAGCACCAAATCGACTTGGTTCCGGGTGCCCCACTACCAAACCGGCGACCATATCGAGCAAACCTAGTGGAGATAAAGGAAATTTAGAGGCAAGTAGAAGATCTTCTTAACATAGGGTATGTAAGGGAAAGTCTTTCTCCTTGTGTTGTTCCCATATTTTTTGTTCCAAAGAAAGATGGTACCATGCGCATGTGCACTAATTGTAGATCCGTTAACAACATAACTGTGAGCTGTCCCTGAGATTGGGCAGCTCTTGTTACCCTTATTCTCGTGATTCCTTCAGAAATTGCTCCAAATTCATGCTCCACGACTAGATCGTGTTGTGTGGGTTACAGTTCGTGATTTCCCTTCTGGATTGCACCTATCCCGTGCTCCACGACTTGAGCGTGGTTGTGTGGGGTAGTATTGTGGGTTGTGGATCGGCGAATGTTCGGATTGCAAGCTTCGGTGAGCCTCCTCCTCGTTGGGTCATAATCTCTTATTTTCCATTTTCCGGCTACTTGCAACTAGTTACCCCCATCCGTTTTATTGATCCTACGCCGTGAAGATCGGACCTCCCCTTGAACTCCCTCTTCTTCGAAGATCTTCGATATCTCACAGTTATGTTGTTAATGTATCTACAATCAGTGCACATGAGCATGGTACCGTCTTTCTTGGGAACTAAAAGAATGGGAACAACACAAGGAGAAAGACTTTCCCTTACATACCCTTTGTTAAGAAGATCTTCGACTTGCCTCTGAATTTCCTTCATCTCCTCGGGATTTTCTCAGTACGGTGGTCGGTTTTGTTGTGGGGCACCCAGAACCAAGTCGATTTGGTGCTAAATGCCCCGCTTCGGTGGCAAACCAGGTGGTACCTCCTTGAGAAACACATCCTCATACTCCTGCAAAATATCAAAGACAACACTAGGAAGAGTTGAGGGTAAGTCGTTAGCATCCAACAAAGTTTCCTTGTACATGAGTACAAAGAATGGAGTATTAGGTTCTCTCAATGCCCGCAAATCCCTTTTCCTAGCCATCATAACTAATCCCTGTTTTTCCCGCGGCTTGGTCATATTTGGTTGTGGAACTCTTGGCTGTGGAAACACTCCCTCACTATGTTGGTGGCTCACTCGTTGTGTATGATCACTCTCTCCCTTTTGATAACCCACAAGTATAGGGGATCGCAACAATTTTCGATAAGTAAGAGTGTCGAACCCAACGAGGAGCTAAAGGTAGAACAAATATTCCCTCAAGTTCTATCGACCACCGATACAACTCTACGCACGCTTGACGTTTGCTTTACCTAGAACAAGTATGAAACTAGAAGTACTTTGTAGGTGTTGTTGGATAGGTTTGCAAGATAATAAAGAGTACGTAAATAAAAAGTAGGGGTTGTTTAGATAAAGAAACAATAAAGTAAATATAGCGAGTGTGCAAAAGTGGTGGTAGGAGTTGCGAAATTGCCCCTAAGCAATTGACTACTTTACTAGACCGATAGCAAGTATTATGTGGGAGAGGCCACTGCTAGCATGTCATCCCTGACTTGGAATTCTATGCACTTATGATTGGAACTATTAGCAAGCATCCACAACTACTAATGTTCATTAAGGTAAAACCCAACCATAACACTAAGATATATTGGCCCCCCTTCAATCCCGTATGCATCAATTTCTATGCTAGGTTGAAGCTTCTGTCACTCTTGCCCTCCAATACATAGTCCTATCAGCATACAACTAACCCTAGGGTGTGATCCACGCACGCAATCATATGATGGGCACCAAAGGATAGCAACATAACCACAAGCAAATTAAATCAATCATAGCAATTCATCAACCACCGATAGGACAACAAAAATCTACTCAGACATCATAGGATGGCAACACATCATTGGATAATAATATGAAGCGTAAAGCACCATGTTCAAGTAGAGGGTACAATGGGTTGCGGGAGAGTGGACCGCTGTAGATAGAGGGGGGAAGGTGATGGAGATGTTGGTGAAGATGGCGGAGGTGTTGGTGAAGATCGTGGTGATGATGATGATGGCCACAGCAGCGTTCCGGCGCCACCGGAGGAGAGGGGTAGAGGGGCCCCCTTCTTCCTATTCTTCCTTGACCTCCTCCCTAGATGGGAGAAGGGTTTCCCCTCTGGTACTTGGCCTCCATGGCATGGGAGGGGCTAGAGCTCCTCCGAGATTGGATCTATCTCTCTGGTTCTGCGTTCTCTTCTGGCTCTGTTTCACCGTTTCGTATATATATGGAGATCCGTAACTCCGATCGGCCTGAAACCTTCGCCATGATTTTTCTCTGAATATTAGCTTTCTTGCGGCAAAAGAAGAGCATCAACCGCCTTTCGGTGGGCTCATGAGGGTAGGGGCGCGCCCTGGGGGGCGCCCCCCTCCCTCGTGACCACCTCGGGCACTGGTTCGCGTTGATTTTCCTTCCAAATTTTCAATATTTTCCAAAAATAAGCTCCGTCCATTTTTATCCCGTTTGGACTCTGTTTGATATGGATATTCTGCGAAACCAAAAACATGCAACAGACAGGAACTGGCACTCGGCACTGGATCAATATGTTAGTCCCAAAAATAATATAAAAAGTTGCCAAAAAGTATATGAAAGTTGAATAATATTGGCATGGAACAACAAAAAATTATAGATACGACGGAGACGTATCAGCATCCCCAAGCTTAATTCCTGCTCGTCCTCGACTAGGTAAATGATAAAAAAAGATAATTTTTGATGTGGAATGCTACCTAGCATAATCTTGATCATATGTCTAATCATGGCATGAATATTAAGACACGAGTGATTCAAAGCAATAATCTATCCTTTGACATAAAAACAATAATACTTCAAGCATACCAACCAAGCAATTATGTCTTATTGAAATAACATCGCCAAAGAAAGATCATCCCTACAAAATCACATAGTCTGGCTATGCTCCATCTTCACCACACAAAATATTCACATCATGCACAACCCCGATGACAAGCTAAGCAATTGTTTCATAATTTTGACGTTCTCAAACCTTTTCAACTTTCACGCAATACATGACCGTGAGCCGTGGACATAGCACTAAAGGTGGAATAAAATATGATGTTGGAGAAGACAAAAAGGAGAAGATAGTCTCACATCAACTAGGCGTATCAACGGGCTATGGAGATGTCCATCAATAGATATCAATGTGAGTGAGTAGGGATTGCCATGCAACGGATGCACGAGAGCTATAACTGTATGAAAGCTCCAACTGAAACTAAGTGGGTGTGCATCCAACTTGCTTGCTCATGAAGACCTCGGGCATTTGAGGAAGCCCATCATCGGAATATATAAAGCCAAGTTCTATAATGAAAATTCCCACTAGTATATGAAATTGATAACTCAAGAGACTCTCTATATGAAGAACATGGTGCTACTTTGAAGCACAAATGTGGTAAAAGGATAGTAACATTGCCCCTTCTCTCTTTTTCTCTCATTTTTTATTAATTTTTTTGGGCCTTCTCTTTTTTTTGGCCTTTCTCTTTTTTTCGTCCGGAGTCTCATCCCGACTTGTGGGGGAATCATAGTCTCCATCATCCTTTCCTCACTGGGGCAATGCTCTAATAATGATGATCATCACACTTTTATTTACTTACAACTTGATATTACAACTCGATATGTAGAACAAAGATATGACTCTATATGAATGCCTCCGGCGGTGTACCGGGATGTGCAATGATCTAGCGTAGCAATGACACCAAAAAATGGGCAAGCCAGGAAAACATCATGCTAGCTATCTTACAATCATGCAAAGCAATATGATGATAAATGCTCAAGTCATGTATATGATGATGATGAAAGTTGCATGGCAATATATCTCGGAATGGCTATGGAAATGCCATGATAGGTAGGTATGGTGGCTGTTTTGAGGAAGGTATATGGTGGGTTTATGGTACCGGCGAAAGTTGCGCAGTACTAGAGAGGCTAGCAATGGTGGAAGGGTGAGAGTGCGTATAATCCATGGACTCAACATTAGTCATAAAGAACTCACATACTTATTGCAAAAATCTATTAGTCATCGAAACAAAGTACTACGCGCATGCTCCTAGGGGGGTAGATTGGTAGGAAAAGACCATCACTCGTCCCCAACCGCCACTCATAAGGAAGACAATCAATAAACACCTCATGCTCCGACTTCGTTACATAACGGTTCACCATACGTGCATGCTACGGGACTTGCAAACCTCAACACAAGTAGTTCTCAAATTCAAAATTACTCGACTAGAATGACTCTAATATCATCGCCTTTATATCGCAAAACTATTGCAAGGAATCAAACATATCATATTCAATGATCTACAAGTTTTATGTAGGATTTTATGACTAACCATGTGAATGACCAGTTCCTGTCATCTCTCTAAATAGATATAAGTGAAGCAAGAGAGTTTAATTCTTTCTACAAAATATGTGCCTGTGCTCTAACAAATATAAGTGAAGCAAAAGAGCATTCTACAAATGGTGGTGATCTAAGTGAAGAGAAACAGGCAATCCAAACTTCAAATGATATAAGTGAAGCACATGAAGCATTCTAGAAAGCCATACTCAAAGGATATAAATGAAGTGCAAAGACCATTCTATAAATAAACCAAGGACTATCTCATACCAGCATTGTGCAAAAAATAAACAGAAAAACCTAAATGCAAAAGACGCTCCAAGACTTGCACATATCGCATCAACAAAACGAATACGAAAACATACCGATACTTGTTGAAGAAAGAGGGGATGCCTCCCCAGCATCCGCAAGCTTAGACACTTGAGTCTCCTTGAATATTTACTTGGGGTTCCTCGAGCATCCCCAAGCTTGAGCTCTTGCCTCTCTTCCTTCTTCTCACATCGAAACCTTCTCGATCATTGAACACTTCATCCACACAAAACTTCAACAGAAAACTCGGTAAGATCCGTTAGTATAATAAAGCAAATCACTACTCTACGTACTATTGCAAACCAATTCATATTTTGTTTTTGCATTTTTTCTACTGTAATATAACTTTTTCATGGCTTAATCCACTGATATAAATTGATAGTTTCATCAAAACAAGCAAACTATGCATCAAAAACAGAATCTGTCTAGAACAGAACAGTCTATAGCAATATGAACATTCACCATACTTATGATACTTTAAAAATTCTACCAAAATTAGAAACAATAAACAGTTTGTATAGGAATACACTGCAAAAAGAATCAGAACCATTTGACGTTCCAGCTAAAAATGTAAAATCGCGCACTACAGCCAAAGTTTCTGTCCTGCACCGTACAAACCATCAAGCAAATGTAAACATCCTAAAGGCAAACCTTGGCATATTATTTTTATTTCTAAAATCTATAAAAGCACACAACAGATATAATTGACTCTCTAAAATTTCCGGGTTGTCTCCCTGGCAGCACTTTCTTTAAAGCCATTAAGCTAGGCATATAGTGCTCAAGTAGTGAATCCACCTGGATCCCAAGGTATATCAAATCCAATTTTAATTAGAAATGATTTGTAATTTAGGAGTGAGCACAAAGTAACATATATCATGTAATGAAGAAGTCTAACTCTCTTCCTATTCATTGGCATGTCATAAAAGAACAATTCATGCACACCTACTAAAGGCCAATGCATAGTATAAATAGTTTATAGTAATTTTGTCATGTGGGAAACATATAGAGGTGGAGATATAGTTCCTCTCTCATAATAATTGCAAGTAGGAGCAGCAAGCACATGCATATTATGTCTATCAAAATCATCATGTGCAACGGTAAAAGGCAACCCATCAATATAATCCTTAATAAGTGCAAACTTCTCCGATATAGTGTAGTCGGGAAAATTTAAAAAGATAATAGGACTATCATGCGTGGGTGCAATAGCAACAATTTCATGTTTAACATAAGGAACTATAACAAGTTCATCTCCATATGCATAGTTCATATTGGCATCTTGGCCACAAGCATAGCAAGCATCATCAAAGAGGGATATTTTAAAAGAATCGACGGGATCATAGCAATTATCATATCATTCATCATTCGGTAAGCACGAAGGGAAATTAAACAATGTATGAGTTGAAGACTTACTATCATTAGAAGGTGGGCACGGGTGATCAATCCGCTCTTCCTCCTTTTGTTCTTTGCTCTCCTCCTCATCTTTTTCATCCAATGAGTTCAAAGTTTCACCAATTTCTTCTTCCATAGACTCCTGCAAAATATCAGTCTCTTCTTGGACAGCGGAGTATTCCTCAATATATTGTTTAACATAGGTATTAGAAGCATAATTATCATAGAAATATTTATGTATAGCAAAATTTTCAGATTTGTAAAGAGGAGCATCATACTTTTCAATAAAAGAAGCAATTTCAAAAGCACCCTTAAAAGCAACAAATTCTTCAATTTGTTGAACATCATAGTAATTATAAACACCCTTAGCATACGAAGACACGATTCCATTATCACTAAACTCACATTGATAGGGAAGGTGTTTCTTAGGGTTTTCAGAACAACAAGTAAAATCATATATTTTACATAAATTCCAAGCATAGCATTGCAAACGTTGAATTTGACCCCATAATAGTTTCCCTTTTCAGATATTCGTTGTCGCACATAACAAGCATGCTCATCTAAGGATTTTCCCTCAACTAAGCTAGTTGGGGTTTTAGCATGAGCACATACGGATCGAAGATGATCCAAGTAATAAGCTTCAGCATTTTGATAGATTTTTAGTGGTTCTTCAACCATTGGTTCAGTAGGTACAACTAATTTTTTTTGGTATTTTGCGTTTCCTACCCATAACTAATGATAGAAAACAACTAAGAACAACAAATAAAAATTACTTAGTGATAAAGCAAACAAGCACACACGAGAATATTCACCCCACGCTATTGCTCCCCGACAACGACGCTAGAAAAAGGTCTTGATAACCCACAAGTATAGGGGATCACAATAGTTTTCGATAAGTAAGAGTGTCGAACCCAACGAGGAGCTAAAGGTTGAACAAATATTCCCTCAAGTTCTATCGACCACCGATACAACTCTACGCACGCTTGACGTTCGCTTTACCTAGAACAAGTATGAAACTAGAAGTACTTTGTATGTGTTGTTGGATAGGTTTGCAAGATAATAAAGAGTACGTAAATAAAAAGTAGGGGCTGTTTAGATAAATAAACAATAAATTAAATATAGCGAGTGTGGAAAAGTGGTGGTAGGAGATGCGAAATTGCCCCTAAGCAATTGACTACTTTACTAGACCGATAACAAGTATTATGTGGGAGAGGCCACTGCTAGCATGTCATCCCTGACTTGGAATTCTATGCACTTATGATTGGAACTATTAGAAAGCATCCGCAACTACTAATTTTCATTAAGGTAAAACCCAACCATAGCATGAAGATATATTGGCCCCCTTCAATCCCGTATGCATCAATTTCTATGCTAGGTTGAAGCTTCTGTCACTCTTGCCCTCCAATACATAGTCCTATCAACATACAACTAACCCTAGGGTGTGATCCACGTGCACACTCATATGATGGGCACCAAAGGAAAGCAATATAACCACAAGAAAATTAAATCAATCATAGCAATTCATCAACCACTGATAGGACAACGAAAATCTACTTAGACATCATAGGATGGCAACACATCATTGGATAATAATATGAAGCATAAACCACCATGTTCAAGTAGAGGGTACAGCGGGTTGTGGGAGAGTGGACTGCTATAGATAGAGGGGGGAAGGTGATGGAGATGTTGGTGAAGATGGCGGAGGTGTTGGTGAAGATCGCGGTGATGATGATGATGGCCACAGCGGCGTTCCGGCGCCACCGGAGGAGAGGGGTAGAGGGGCCCCCTTCTTCCTCTTCTTCCTTGACCTCCTCCCTAGATGGGAGAAGGGTTTCCCCTCTGGTCCTTGGCCTCCATGGCATGGGAGGGGCTAGAGCCCCTCCGAGATTGGATCTATCTCTCTGGTTCTGCGTTCTCTTCTGGCTCTGTTTCACCGTTTCGTATATATATGGAGATCCGTAACTCCGATTGGCCTAAAACCTTCGCCGTGATTGTTTTTCCGAAAATTAGCTTTCTTGCGGCAAAAGAAGAGCGTCAACCGCCTTTCGATGGGCTCACAAAGGTAGGGGGCGCGCCCCCCTGCCTCGTGACCACCTCGGGCACTGGTTCGTGTTGATTTTCCTTCCGAATTTTCCATATTTTCCAAAAATAAGCTCTGTCCGTTTTTATCCCGTTTGGACTCCATTTGATATGGATATTCCGCGAAACCAAAAACAGCCAACAGACAGGAACTGGCACTGGGCACTGGATCAATATTTTATTCCCAAAAATAATATAAAAAGTTGCCAAAAAGTACATGAAAGTTGAATAATATTGGCATGGAACAATCAAAAATTATAGATACGACGGAGACGTATCACCTTTTTCTTTCCTTTTCTTTTCATCTCATCGAGATAGATTTCCTCGGGTGCCATGGGTAGCCAAGTGAACTTTTCTCCTCTATGGACAAAATGTAATTGATTCGCACGCCCGCTGATTTGCACATCATGGTCATGCAACCACGGTCGCCCAAGAAGCAAGTGACAAGCATGCATCGGCACCACATCACACTCAACATTATCCTGATATCTCCCTACTGAAATTGGTATTTGCACGCTGCTAATCACCTTAATTGCACCACAATCATTCAACCAATGCATGCGGTATGGGTGTGGGTGACATTTTGTTTGCAATTGAAGCTTCTCAACCATCTTCGTACTTGCAATATTGTTGCAGCTGCCACTATCAACAATCACTCGACATATCTTGGAGTTGATAAGGCAACTGGTGTGGAAAAGATTATGCTGCTACCCCTTTTCCTCCTCCACAACTTGGGCGTTAAGTGAACGACATACAACCAAATCTTCTCCATCAAGTTCCTCATGAGATAAAATAGTTCCTCCTACTTCCCAACCTTGCTCCTCCTACACTTCAACATTGCCACCTTTAGGGTCACTTTCAGACTCCCATTCACCCCGTTCATTGATGATCATGTTTCTTTTGCTTGGACATTCCGAAGAAATATGACCTCTTCCTTTGCACTTGTGGCATTGAATGTTGTTGTTGCGTGTAGAAATCTTTTCTGGAGGTGGAGCAGAGGATACTCCTACTGTAGCTGTTGACCTCTTATCTTGATTGCGAATAGCAGGTGAGGAGGCCGTCGAGGCATATGGGTGTCTAGGTGGTGCACCCTCAAACTGAGAACCATATGGCTGTTGTGCTTGCTTCCATGAGTGTGTGGTGGTGCGCCCTTGGAAGGCACTAGTATGACCATTACACATATTCTTCTTCTCAACTCTTATAGCTTGATGTACCACATATTGTAATGTATCATAAGGAAAAATCTCCAGAAAATTTGATATTTCATCATTCAGCCCATGTAAAAATCTCGTCATCTTTGCCTCATCACTTTCACGGGTTCTTATCCGAATTAGCTGCACCTCCAACTCTTTATAGTACTCCTCAAAAGTGCGAGAACCTTGAGTGAGCCCCTACAACCGCTTGTACAATTGCCTCTCATAGTATGATGGAACAAAACAACGCCTCATGACATCCTTCATCAAAGTCTGCGAATATGATTATTGCCTGGAATCAACCGGTCGTCTTGCAGCTGATTCCACCATGTAAGAGCATAACCGGAGAACTCCATAATAGCAAGATCAACTCTCTTGGCTTCAGAAAAACCATGGATGCGAAAGATTTGATCACACTTCTCTTCCCACTCGATATATGCATCCGGATCCTCTTTTCCCGTGAATGATGGCACATGGAGGTTCACTATCGCTTGGTTGTCATGGTCATCCTGATCTTGATGGTCATAATGATGACCATTGCGACCAAAAATTGCACCACGGCAAGGCAGGAGTAGGGTTCATAGTCCCCATGCCTTCATCTTCGTCACCATGCTCAGAGAGATCTTCAAGGAAGATGGCATCACCATCATGTGCCACTCATCGCCCATGATCAGCAGCAAACCTGTGGGGGTCATGGCCTCGCTCGCAAGCTTCTCCTCCGTGTAGCCCACCATCAAGGGGGACAACAAAGTCGCCACGCCTCCGTTCAACACCAATAGCAGGGGCTCCGTGGGCAGCGGCTCCTACCGCTCGTCCACCACCAACATGGCGATCGTTGTGTTCTTGATGTTGCCGGTTGCTGGCGGCCAGTGAGGCAGTGGGGCTGTGTTGATGTTGATCCCCATTACCCGCAATAGGAAGACAACCAGCGAATATCCGTCCGGAACTGTGATTTCCTTGGCTTTATTCATGGGGCGGATCTTGAGGAAGGTTCTGAGTCTGGTGGAGAGACATCCATCTATGCAAGTGATGAGTCACATCAACCGGTGAAACCGAGTCGATATATCAACTTCAAGATGGCGGGCTTGGGGGCTATTCCGATGGCAACAGTATTCTGGAGCCCTATGAGCCATCGAGCAGAACTGCAATCTTCATGGCTGGCACGCAACGAGTGTTACAATCATCAACCTCTACAGCCATGATGTCCAGTTCAACTACTACGGTGACGGCCGGGGCCAATGGCTTGGCACGTCCGCCGGCTCAAGTTTTATCTGAACTCCTAGACACTCTGGCGACTCTCTTGGATACAGAGGTAACTCAGGTGACTCAAGTGTAGCATATTGCGGAGATTACAAAGTTGCGAGAAGAGGTGGCCAAGGCCCAAGAGGATCTTGAGGCAGAAAACGTCAGGATGGCCACAGAGCGAGCTGCCCTGGAGGCGGAGACGCAACGGATAAATGCTTGGATCGAAACGCGCCAAACGCTGTCTTACATAGATATTAGAGCCATTTACCTTCATGGTTCGAAGGAAGGAATCTTTTCAATACGCATGGAGCAGGGCCAAGTAACCCGCTCGGTGTGACCCGGGCTGCTGAGGCGCCTGTAACAGGGGCGCCGTCTCGACCACATGTAGCAGACCCGCCACATATGGATGCAACCCCGCCCCAGCGGATTCTGACACCTCCGGGTCATTACTCCAACCCTCTAGATAACATGATTGTTGTGGCTTCATGGCTGCCGGCTCTTCTAGTTGAAGGCGAGTCTCCTACGGTGATTGAGACCCGGAACACCGTGGAACATCTTCAGACAGCGGTGGCCCAATAGGCTGCTTACTCACATAGCCGTGAACGAATTCATTCAACTCCCCATCATAGTCAAAGCTACAGCCGGCGCATTGAATCGCCGGCGGTTTCCAGCAGCGAGCGGCGTCGTAACCCGCCCCATGGGTATGACCCGCCACGTGATGATCACAATGTTCGGGCTCTGATGGACTAGGCTAGGGCACATCAAGAGGCGGAGCTCGCGGCTTAGTTAGCGGCTCATCAATGGCTTCAGTTGAACCCTTTGGCATCTTTAGAGGCTAGGATGACTTCCAGGACGGTTGGTGTGCCGTGTTTGGTGTCGGCTCTACAGAATAAGCATCTTCCCAAATACTTTATGGGTCCTTGCAAGGTGCCTAATTACACAGCTGATCAACTTCTTGAGGCCTGGATTGAAAGCTATGAGCTGGCTATGGAGATGTTATATGTTAATGACATTATGTGCACCAAGTAATTCACCATGATGCTGTATGGACCGGCTCGAACCTGGTTGAAGGGATTACCCCCTAATTCTATAAATTCACGGGCTGAGTTGAAAGCGCGCTTTATTCAGAATTTTAAAGACACACGCATGCAGCCCCTATCAATCATTGATCTCGATCCTTGTGTGCAGATAGAGGACGAATCGGCCCACCACTGGGTTCGACGGGTATCCGCTATTATCCATTTATTGGATAGCATCAACGCCGGCTCTGATGTTGTAATTATGGAGAAAAATTGCCCCCTCTCAAGCAGAAGTTAGGGCGGCTTAAACGTCACTGCAATGACATGGGGGAGCTTATGGCAGCTCTCACCAAATACGCCGACTCTGACAATACTAAGGACCCTGGGTCTGATGAGGATAAGTCCAATAAGGGGAAGAAGAACGGAAATGGAAAAGGGCAGCAGCCAAACATGACAGGGCATAACCATGGTAGTAATGGTAAGCGCAGGCAACCTGACGGCGAGTCATATTTTGTGGACAATACCAATACATAGAATAGTGGTCAACGTCGTAAGGGAGAGCCACAACCTCGGTTTGGAGGGAGAAAATTCAACCTTGAGGCGATGTTGAACCAGCCTTGCCCAAAGCATAGTTTTCCAAATAGACCGTCGACTCACATGTGGAAAGATTGTTTTATCATGAAGGAATATAACAACTCTGGTTTTCATCAGGACCAAAATAACAATAATGGCCTGCACGGCGAGTCAGGATCCGGCTCACACGGGTCCAGCTTTGGAGGTGGCGGCTCAAATTCTGGATATCAAGGTCAGGGCAATCAGGGCAGTTATAATCAGCAGCATAATCAAGGTAACCAGCAACAACAGTCAGGGTACCAGAGTAATCCAAAGCAGCTTAATACCAGCCAATATCATGTTTTCACCACAAGCCTGTGCAAGCGAGATTAGAAGGTTCATAAACAAGCGGTAAGCACAGTTGAGTCGGTGGTGCCTCAGTACTTGTGGTGGTCAGAACAGCCAATTGTATGGAGTCGTGAGGATCAGCTGCCCAGATGGACAACCAGGTTCAGCTAGCATTCATGGTGGACCCTCAAGTTGGGGGTTATAAATTCACTAATGTGGTTATGGATGGTGGAAGCAGCATCAATATCCTTTATTATGACACTTTTCGCCGCATGAATCTGACTGACAAGGTTCTTAAGCCGTCCTCTAGAGTATTTCATGGTGTGGTGCCTCGTAAGTCGGCATACCTAGTTAGTAAGATTGCCCTGGATGTGGCTTTCAGAGATGACTATGATTACAGAGTAGAGACGTTGTGGTTTGAGGTGGTCAAGATCAAAAGCCCTTATCATGCTTTATTTGGACGGCCGGTTTATGCCAAATTCATGGCACGACCGTGTTATGTGTACTTGCAGCTTAAGATGCCAGGACATAAGGGTACTATCACAATCCATGGCAATAGAAAAATTGCTTTAGAATGTGAAGAAGGTGATGCTGCCTATGCCGAGTCTGCCTATGCCAAGGAAGAACTTAAGTTCTATAAGGATAATGTTAACCCAGTGGACATGACCCCATTAAAGAAGCCAACCATAGAGCAAGACCCTTTGATGAAGTTTAAGTCAGCAGATTATACCAAACAGGTTGACTTTGTTCCTGGCGACTCACCTCAGTATGCTAGGTGTACCTAGGGATCAGTGTAATGTGGATCCGAAATAGGAAAGCACGCTCATCGAGTTCATCCGTGTGAACTGGGACATCTTTGCATGGAATCCTTCAAACATGCTAGGTGTACCTAGGGAACTCGCTAAGCACACTCTCAATATTGATCCTAGGATTAAGCTGGTCAAGCAATTCCTTCGTCATTTTAATGAAGAGAGACTTAAGTCCATTGGAGAACAGGTGACCCGGCTCTTAGCGGCTGGGTTCATCATTGAAGTTTTTCATCCTGCGTGGTTGGCTAACCTGGTGCTAGTACTTAAAAAGAATGGCACTTGGCGTATGTGTGTGCATTATACCGATCTCAACAAGGCTTGTCTAGCTGATCCTTTTGCTCTTCCCCGTATCAATCAGATCATAGATGCTATGGCGGGCTGTGAGTGTTTGTGTTTCTTGGATGCCTATTTGTCAGGACCCCGATTCCAAGTCACATCGATCTAGCCGGTAACACCTCATAACACTTTGTGTCCTCACGCACTGTATTCCCACGGGTGTCGCCTTACCATGGCCCGGGACCATTTGCGCCTTTTGGCTCACGTATATGATAGTGTCGCTAGCATCCATATGACAGAGAACCCGGGCCGACATGTCTAGTCGTGAACCCAAAGCGGCACTAACCTATGGGGACAGGCATACATGAATCACATCGAGCATGTCGGTCAGCAGCGTGTGAATTCGGGCTGTAGCACTGGGCTAATAGGACTCCGGGAACCCGGGCTGTAGCAGGCTAGGCAGGACTCCGGATGTCACTGCGTGACATTTCCCCGAAGGGACAGACAGAGGAACGAAGTGAAACACATGCCGGCCAGTCAAGTGTCCTGAGCAGTAGTGCTGGGCTAACAGGACTCCGGTGAACCGGGCTGTAGTGGACTACTATGGCTTATGGAAGCACTAGACTACATTTCCCCATAAGAGAGGCTGCCAAGGATAAACAACTAGATTGTCGGATCCCACACATACCAAGCATTTCAATCATACACACAATATGCTCGATATGTGTAAATACAACATGGCATCACAACCTAACTCTACAACTCAAGTATTTATTCATTAGGCTCCGAGGAGCGAGATATTACAAACATGGGTCTCATGACCCAACAATCATAGCATACAAATCAAAGCACATGCGGAAGCTTAACATGTCTGAGTACATACATCTACAAATGAAAATGGCTAAGAGGCCTGACTAGCTACCAGATCCTGCCGAGAGCACAAGATCGTAGCTGAGGTATCAAGCTAAACGTCGAAGTCCACACAGAATTACTAGCGAGACTGACGTCACTCTGCAAAAACATAAAATAGGCAAACGTGAGTACAAATGTACCCAGCAAGACTTACATCAGAACTAGCTACATATGCATCGGTGTCAACAAAGGGGTAGTGGAGTTTAACTACACCAAGCCAACTTTGACTCAGTGGCTAACCTGAACTACGACTGCAAGCAACTCTTTGAGGTGGCGCACACGAGTCCACATATTCACCATTCAATACACCATTATGGATCTGCTCCCGTCTCCCTATGAGAAGGCCATCCATAGCACTCACACTTATCTTGCGAGTTTTAGAGTATCAACTTTCACTTGTCTATGAACTATGCAAGGGGTCCAATTTTCCATATCCGAGGAATCCGGCTATTCGAATAGATAATGATAACCCGGCAGGGGTGTACTTCTTCATACAAGCTCTCACCACTTACCGCTGTTTACACGACATGTAGTCGGCAACCTTCAAGCGGAAGCCCAATGAGTGTGTCGGCCATGGCCTACCTAAACACTCAAGTCTCTAGTCCAGGTTTATCGCCTATCCAGGTTCCATCCACAGGGAGTCCGGCCGATGTTTCCACATACAGCCCCGAACGATGTGAACAGGGTCTCGAGACGCAAAACGGGTGCTCGGCATACCCGGCCACGGTGTATCTACTGCAACATAGCCCACCCCTAGGGTCAGCGCTACGCACGACCGCCAACACATAACCTACAAACACAAGGAACTATTTGCAACTCCTGGACAAAGTACTAGGGTGATTGAGAAGCCGAGAGGGTCAATTAAGGATCCCAATGCATGGTAGTAGCCGATCATGGATCACAAACACATAACTCAGTTCCTAAGGATGGCTGCAATGAGACAACCCACCATGTACTCCTACATGGCCTCTCACCGCTACCTTTACCAAATTGTGTTCACACACTTAGCTCTCCACGGTAAGACATGTTCACCATGTTCCAATTCATTCCCTATGAATCAGACCTGACTCAACTCTAAGCAGTAGCAGGAAAGACAAACAAGCATGAATGAGTAGGCACATCAAGGCTCAAACAAGTCCTGCTCATACTAGTGGGTTTCATCTATTTATTGTGGCAATGACAGGTCATGTAGAGGAAAGGGGTTCAACTACCGCAGTATGTAACAATTGAATCGCTGTTGTCCTAATGCAGTAAAAGGGAGCAAGAGAGAGAGAGAGAGAGTGTGGGATTGTATCGGAATCAACAAGGGGGGTTGTGCTTGCCTGGCATTTCTGAAGATATTATAGCTCTTCATCGGTGTCATCGATCTCATCGTCGGAACATCATCTACTAAGAGGGGACAATTACTGGCAAACAAGAGGGAACACAATCAGTGCAATGCAACAAACATGATGTATGATCATGGCATGTTAATGTACTGAATTCACCTAATGCAACAGTTAGTCATATTAATTGAAGTGGAATTCAAACATATAGCAAATTCCAACTCCAAAACTACATACCATATATTCTGTAATCATGAATTGTCCTAGTTGGTGATCTTAACTTGCTCAAACATGCATGAACATGGCAAAAAAAAATTCTTCATATTTTTCTGATAATTTTTCATATATAAATTATTTCATTTGGAGTTACGGTTGAATTTCTATGATTTTTGAAAGTTTAGGGGATTTTCTAAAGATAAATAAATCATTAAGATCTATTAAAAATACAGAAAAGCAGTTACTGCGTCAGCCTTGCATCATGCTGACATCATCTGGTCAACAGATGCGGTCCAGGTCAAACCTGACCAGTGGGACCCACTGGTCAGTGACAGGGGCACTAATCCCGCGTTGACTCGTGCTTTGACTCGACGCGGGGCCCACTGTCAGTGTTACAGTTAGCCAACTAACTAAATTAGTTTTAGTTTAACTCCTAATCTAGGTTTGACCAGGGGGCGGGGCCCACATGGTCAAATGGGTCAAACCCACCGGTGACATGACGCTGGCGATGCCCGAGATGGTGGCGCGGCTCAAAAATGCAACACAGGCGACAAAACGAGCGGCGGTTTGGCTTGGCGTGAAGCTGGTGATTCGTCCGCATCCAACAGAGCCATCAGCTCGCGCCGGAGTGGACCGTAACGACGGTGGCGATGGCAAGCGCGGCGGCTGGAGCTCGGACAAGCTCGGCAACGACGCTGTGGTGCACGGGAGGACCAGCTGGTGGTCGGGGTCGTCTCCTAGGAGCAGCCCGAGCACAATGACACGCCCAGGCGCAAGCTACACCGTTTGTAGACACGACGGCGACATGGTCGGCGGGCGTGAGCTCTTGGCTCGGGTGAAAGCACGGCTAGAGGAAGGTTTGGAGAGGGGAAACAAGGGGGAAACGACGGAGGCTCACAGAGGGGTCGAACGGAGTCGAGGTCGAGGCCGGGGAAGCCCTAGATGGCACGAATCGAACGACGGCGGCCACCGGACAGAGGCGGCGATGAGGACAGCGGGGACGACATTGCAGGGCTCCTGCGGTCGCGTGCGTCGGGTGTGTAGCTCCACGGGGTCGTGGCGAAGCTCGGGGACAGGGAGATGGAGCGAGGGAGTGGTTGTGGCTACGGCGACGACGAGCGGCGGCGACGGCAACGTTCGGTCACGGGAGAGAGAGGGCGGCAAAGGAGAGGATGAGCGCAGGAGAGAGTGAGAGCGGTCCGGGGGGGTGCGTGGCGTTCTCTAGGTGCTTCGGGCGGCGAGGAGACAGGTAGGCAAGGTGGAGGTGGCCGGCGCGCGTCGGGCACGCGCCCGGCGTCCTTCTAGCGCAAGGAGGAGGATGATTGGCACATGGGCCTGGTGGGCTGGCTTCTCTCGTGGGCCAGGTAAGTTATAGGTACTCCCTCCTTCTCTATTTTCTATTTTAATTACTGTTTTCTATTTTATTTCCTCTCTGTTTTGATTTAGTTTTAGCCACTAAATCATTTTCATAAATTCTGTAGTTTATTATATGGCTTGCTAAAATATATACAAAGCCACTCACAAACTTCCAGAATTATTGGAGTTATATTTAATATATATTAAATATAATCCAAAGAAAATAGTTATTGGATTAATTCAAATGGCCAAAATAAATGTTTCTGAGCTGATAAAAATATTGGTTTGAATTTTTGCTCTTGCCAATAATTCTATGGAATAACAGGAACATTTTATTGGACTCATTTGAGAAGATTTTTTTTAAAGTTGGTTATTTGAACTGATTTCTGTGGGTTTCAACAAACCTCAATTCAACTTGCAGAAATTAGACATGATGCATGGATGCTCTCTTATGCAACTATTGCAAACAATTCTAGGGCTGTGACACTATTCTGGTTATCATCCAATTAAGATGGCAGTTAAAGACCAAGAGAAGACGGCTTTCATCACACCTTTTGGAGCTTTCTGCTATGTGTCTATGCCTTTTGGGCTCAAGAGTGCTCAAACGACTTATACGCGTTGTGTCCAGAACGGTTTCCATAATCAGATGATATTGTTGTGAAATCTCGAAAGAAGGAGATTCTGTTGGATGATCTGAAAGAGACCTTTGATAATCTCCGGGCCTACAAAATGATGCTTAACCCAGCCAAATCAAGAAGGTGGTATTTAAGCTCACCAAGAGAAAATCAAGGCTATCACTTCGTTGGCTAAGCCGGCATGCGTCAATGATGTCCAGCATTTGGCAGGTCGTGTTGCAGCTTTAAGCCGGTTTATAAGCCGCCTGGGAGAGAAGGCTATTCCTTTGTACCATATGATGCAGTAAACATATCGTTTTGTTTGCAGTGATGCTTCTAAAGAGGTGTTTGAAGCGCTTAAGAAGCAGTTGGTTGAGCCGCCGGTTCTTGCAACTCCTGTTGAGAAGGAGCCTTTGCTCTTATATGTGGCTGCTAACAGTAGAGCCATCAGCGTGGTGGTTGTAGTGGAAAGGAAGGAGACGGGTAAGGAATATCCAGTCCAAAGTCCGGCTTATTATGTTAGTGAGGTCTTAATTGAGTCTAAACAGCGATACCTGCATTGGCAGAAGCTAGTATATGGGGTGTTCATGGCCAGTCGCAAATTGAAACATTATTTTCTTGGTCATCCAATTCCTGTGGTCAGTTCTGCTCCTGTCAGAGTAAATGACCATGGGTAGCCTAGCCGTCTTCCCCTAGTACTTCAGAAAAATTATAGGCCGATCAAGCCTCCAAGCGTCCAAGACATGGGGACGCCTTCCCCCAGCCGGCTACCTCTCAAGCCGACTGCGCAAAGGCGGCCCAGCCCTGAAATCCTTGAGAAACAAGACCACGAGAAGGCCGACTTCTAGAAGACGGCCATGAAAAGGCCGACTCCCAGGAGCTGGCCCCTCAGCAGGCGGCTAAGATCTTGCCCTTAGAGTCTGCACCCACATAACGGCGACAAGACGGGGCGTGGCTACAGTACAGCCTGCCACCCCTGAATCCTGGCGCACGCATGGCCACAGTGCACCGTACGGGGCGGCCATCACCCGTCCAGCGCGGCACTGTTGCCACGATGATCGTGACGTCACCCATGGCAAGCGGTCAGTACGACCCGTGGGTGGCGGGCTCCCTCGGTCAGGAGATCCCAAAGGCGGCCAGGCTTCCCATAGCCGGCCAGCTCTCTCCATCCAAGGAGGTGCTTCATTAAGGAGACAAGAGAAGGTAAGGCTACAGTGATGAGCCGCCTCTTGATGGCACTGTAGCCATGCTTACCACGACAAAGCCATCGTCACCAGGGGCAAGGTAACAGTAACCAGCCCCCGACAGGACCCCCGAGCGGTGGGGCCGGCCTGTCGACCAAAGGGTCGGTAGCCGGCGGGACCACCAGTCGGCGGGCCCCACCAGTCGGCGGAGAAGCCGGCGGGCGTAGACATAGACGGCTAGGGCCCACGCCCAGCCGGATTACCATTGTACCCCTAGGGGGTGGGCCTATATAAACCCCCAGGGTTCCCATGCAGGGGGGATCGCTCTTTGGATAGTTTTTAGACACCACAAGGAGAAGAGGAGCGGGCTGGCCTGGCCCTCCTTCATCCTTTCACCGAACAGCTCTAGGAGTTTTCTGTAGCTACCCATCGAGCTAGTGATCATGCGGAGACCCCGCAGAGCAGCATTAGGGGTGTTATCTAGCTGGTTAAGATTCGCTGGCGAGCATGTCTTCGCCTTATCCCGTTTGCAGGCACCGGCGATGTTTTATTGGCTCCCACAATGATAATCCATCCATTGGCATATGTCACACCAACCACCCGACATTTGGCGCCCACCATGGGGCCAGGTGCACCGTCGTCCGGAGACCTGTTCTGGACGGGAACCCTCTTCCTTCCCAATGTGCGTAGCCAGCCCGGCTTGCCCGATGGCGCTTGCCCCGACGCGCTGCAACACGTCGCCGATGCCTATGCGGAGAGCTGCCTCGCCGATCTTCTTGGCGAGGCTCGCATCTCCGACAAGCCCGCATCCGACGCGGGCACAGACTGCCCCGAGAGCCACCTTGTCAGCCTCCTCAACCAACTCCACGTCTCCGGCGAGCTTGCCGCGGACCTGGAGTCGGTTGGCTCCACCGACCCGATGCTTGTCGACTCCGACACGGCATCCCTTGACTCCTTCCCCACCAACATGGTGGTCATCGACGACCCTCTTCCTCGAGCCGACAGTAGCGGCAGTGCCGTCATCGAGGTACTGGTCATCAGCCACGGTGCCCCCTCAGGCGAAAACGCCCACGACGCTCTGCAGATGGCGCTGCACAACTTGTCCGTCCTCGTCCCGGCCGATGCGAATGCCAAGACATTGGAGGTGCGCCGCCCCGCCCTCATTGCGTAGGGCCAGAAGCTCGCCACCATGAGACGCCTCACCGAGGCTCACCAACGCGAGGTCGACCGTGCCGCCTTTGGCACGCCGCCTCTCGACAGGCCGAGTTGCGTCGGCATCATCAAAAAACATGGCGCGGCTATCGCCGATATGTTGGGAGCAGACCGCCTTGTCTATGCCACGCCTCTCGAGAACCTGCGCGCCGCCCAGGCGGCCACAGACGAGTTGAATGGGCTGGGGCCTGATGAGCTCCCCTGCATGACCAGACGCATCCAGCAACTTATCGACGCGGCCATAGAGCGGCATGAAGCGAGCGTCCGCGCGGAGAGTCCTCCCCCGCGCCGAGAGCATGGCGCGACGTCCCGAACACCGACCGCGGGCAACACCCGCGCGAGAAAAGAAAAGGAGTCGGCTGCCAGCCGCAGCCGGACTCGAATCTCCATTGAGCGAGACGCAGAGGGCCACCCTCGAGCCGTGGAGTGGCAGGGCAACCCCGCTCCTCCTCCGCCTCGTGGGGAGAGATACCCTACCCCGCCACCTATCATGCATCCGACTCTCAGCGGCCGACTGGGTCTCCGCGAAGGAGTCCGCGAGAATGATGCCTGCCATTGGAAGAAGAAGATGATGTCGGCCCATCTTGCTTCGGCCCCGCATCCGCGACGAGCCCTTCCCCAAAGGGTTCTCGCTCCCAAGAGACACGCCCATGTTCAACGGCTCCGTGAAGCCGGAAGATTGGAAGATCGACTACTCCACCGCGGTTAGCATTGCAAACGGCAACAGGCGTGTTGCCGTAAAATATGTGCCCCTCATGCTCCAAGGCACGGCACGCACCTGGCTTAACAGCCTCAAGCCTTACAGTGTCAACAGCTGGCTAGACTTCACTGAAGCCTTCATATGCAACTTCACCAGCACCTACAAGCGGGTTCCCAATCCCCGACAGCTCTCCTTGTGCGTCCAAGGGCCCAACGAATCGACTCGCGACTACCTCACGCGTTGGGCCGAGCTCCGCAATTCCTATGAGAGAGTGCACGAGGTTCAAGGTATAGAGTACTTCACCGCCGGGTGCCGAGAAGACACCCTCCTCAAGCACCGACTCCTCTGCGACGAGCCGACTACGCTTGAGGAGCTGCTGGTCATAGGCGACAAATATGCCATGGTCGATTCCTCAATAAAGACCAAGCTCCGAGTAGATGCCTCCGGGAAGGTGCTTGCTCCAAGTCCCAAGACGCTGGCTGGAGAGTCTGGCTGATGCCCGCACCAGAACAACCACAAGTGCAAGGCTCCCCTGCCGCTTTCCACTAGTCGGCAGGTGGCCACAGTCGAAGACGAACAACTCGAAGGGAGGCCTGCACCCAAGAAGCAGAAGGGCGGTAGGCCGGCTTGGCAGCCGACTTTCTCCTATGAGCAAGCACTTGATGCCCCCTGCAAGTTTCAGAGCGGCGCAAAGCCTTCAAACCACACGACCATAAAATGCCACTGGCTCACACGGATCTCCAAGGGTGACGGGATGGCACCACCTCCGCCTGCTGGTCAGCCCGGGCACATCTGTCAGCAAGAACATAGAGTTCTGCTACATCTTTCACCTTGTTCATTTCCAGCTCTTCGCGCATCTTGCGGTTCCGCACGTTCTAATGGAACGCGCTGATGATGGCGGCAGGGTGAACATCAGGGATATTGTACTATATCCGGCTGAACCTCTGTATATACTTGCGGAGACTCTCGCCTCCCTTCTTGGGAATGACATGCAGGTCGCTCGCTTGGCCATGGGCTTTGTGGCCTCCAGTAAAGGCGCCCACGAACTCATGGCACAAATCCGACCAGGAGGAAATAGAGTCTACCGGCAAGTGCACCAACCATGACATGGCTTTGGGTTTAAGAGCCAACGGAAAGTAATTCGCAAGCACCTTATCGTCGCGGGATCCGGCAGCTTGCATCGCAATGGTGTAGATGCTGAGGAACTCGGACGGGTGGGTCTTGCCGCTATACTTTTTGCCCACGTGAGGTTTGAAGGTGCGGTGAGCGGGCCACTGGAACTGCTGCAGCTCACGGGTAAAAGCCGGACAGCCTACCTTGTAAGGTAGGCCTCCAGGGATCTCCGGTGCCAGGTGGTTCACAGCAGGCCCTGCTCGCTTGTCTGACTGGTGGCGCGCTCCGCGCCGGTGCTCAATAGTGGTTCGAGCGTCTTCATGTTCTCGTTCCCGAAGGACTTGGCGCTGGTCACAGTGGGTCCGCGGGTCGGACGACGCTATGGAGATTTCGTCGCCCGTAACATCGCGACGGGCTGGCGTCCGCGGTACCGGGCTTTCCTGCCACTGGTGTGTGGGACTCCGTCGGACCGTCGACCCGGGGGCTCCACCGGACTCGGTTCGTCTTTGTTGGCCACCGCAACAAGGCTTCGGATAGTGGCTCTCCATTCGTCGAGTTTCCCCGTAGTGGGAGGAAAATCGAGGAGCAACTGCGTGTGCGCCAGGGCTTCTGCTGGCGTTGGTGGCACCGAAAATTGCACAGATCGCGACGCCCTTCGACTTCTGACCATGTCAGAAGGAGCTCTATCACGACCCCGCGGTCGCATGCCATCTTCACCAGCGCCTCGGCGAGCGGGCAGGCCTTCTACCTCCCGGGAGTGGCGCTTGGGGCTCTTCCCGCGGCGATGCCCGTGGTCTTCGGCGTGATTACGCCGTTCGTCGCGCGCCGCTTGAGAGGAGCGCGCCGTCGGCGTCGGCGTGGGAGTCTTGGAGGCCCTCGCATCGCCTTCGGGCGATGTTGCAGTGATCTTGGAAGGCCCCGCGCCACCCGCGGAGGGCCTGGCTCCGTCTTTGGATTTGGCGGCGTGCGGCCCGTTACCAGGCTCACGAACATCGCCACCTCCCAAACTCCGGCTGCTTGGATGGTGTTGGTTTTTGTGAACGGCGCCCCGGTTCCTTTCTCCGACCGGTCTGCTGCTCGCCCGCGTCCGGACGGGATGTCCGGCTTCCTACGGGGCAACTGCCACCGTCGTCTTCTTCTTGGGCGCCATGATGATGAAGAAGCGTCGAACTAACTGCTAAAGCCGATTCTCACAACTGTGCCCCCTACCTGGCGCGCCAAAGATGTCGGTGGGAACGACACCTATGGGATCACAATAATCCCTACTACGGTTGCGGGGCGCGGGGTCGTGAGAAGAGCGGATCAAACAGATAGCACACGATTCGTTTACCCAGGTTCGGGCCGCGAGGATGCGTAAAACCCTACTCCTGCTTTGGTGGATTGTATATCTGTGTTCTTGAGCTAGCTATGGGCCGTGAGGAGCTCCAAAAAGCCGAATCCCCCTCCAGGTCGCCTCGGGCCTCCTTTGATAGGAAAGGGGTTGCCAAAGTGGCACACAGGAGGTGGAAAGGGTACAGTGTTGCGAGGTTATCCCTCGCATTACATGACAAGGCGCATTTAATGCGTCTTGCCAAGGTGTCCTTGCTTTATCGGGGACGGGGGAGAGATCTGCCTCGTCCGTCGTCGCCGCTCCTTCTTGTGTTGACACGCGCCTTGGCCAGCGACGCCTGCGATGCCACGTAGGCATGTAGGCAGCTAAGGTGGCACAGTGGTGGGTCTCCACGAAGATCTGCATGCCGCCACGCAGGTGCCTGCCCAGCTGGTTGGGTCGGCAGCGGCATGCGAATGGCGGTGGAGGTTTGACTGTCGTGGGCCTGATGGTGCCCCTACGGGTGTTCCTGGCAAGGGCCTTGCCGGGGCCCCGGCAAGGGTCTTGCCGTGGCGCCTGCTGTCATCCCCGGCAAGGCTCTTGTCGGGGGCCTTGTGGTCCTCCTTGGCTGGGATCCCGCCAAGGATCATCATCTTCTAAAGGGTGTATCTGATCTTGAATGTCTTCACAAAGATCTTCTCGCCACCACGGGGATGTCTCCCGAATCCTTGCCCCATGGGGGCAATGGACTCAAGGGTGACTCACTCCGTAGGTGTGGGGCGAGCTGCCATGGCAAGGGTCTTGCCGGGTTTGCTAAAACCGCCTCCCGACAAGGATCTTGTCGGGGGGTCCGCTTCATCCCCTTTGCTCTTTGTGGTCTTGGTCTTGGCGTCGCTCTGCTTCTCCTGAGCTTCGACCTTACCTTGGCTCACATCGCTTCCCTTGCTCAGTGTGGGGGTGCCCGTGGCTCAGACTGCCCGTGCACAGTTATAGGGGTACAAAAAGTGTACCCCTCTTTTTGTTCACCGACATGATGCCGTTTTCCTCCATGTGCTGATAGATGGTGGGAGCAGCATCAATATCCTATACCGTGACACCATGGAGAAGCTGAGCATCAAGACAAAGCAGCTCATGCCCAGTCGGACTGTGTTCCATGGCATCGTACCCAGCTTGTCCTGCTCCCCAATCGGCAAGATCAAGATAGATGTCCTCTTCGGGGACAAGGATCATTTCCGCCGAGAGGCAGTGTGGTTTCAAGTGGTGGATCTAGAGAGCCCTTACCACGCGTTGCTTGGCCGACCTGCCCTGGCCAAGTTCATGGCTGTACCCCATTATGCCTACCTCAAGATACCAAGTTCCAAGGGCATCATCACCATAGCCGGAGACTACAAGAAATCCTTCGAGTGTGCGGCCGCCAGCAGCTGGCTGGCCGAGTCCCTTGTAATTGCTGAAGAGAAGAAGATACTGGACCGAGTCATGGCCATGACCGCCAAGCAGCCGGCCCTGTCCCCCGACCCCAAGGAATGTGGTGCCCAAGGTTCTTTTCAGCTGGCCAAAGAAACCAAGAGGGTACCTCTGGACCCAGATCACCCAGAAAGGTTTGCCACCATCGGGGCAAACCTGGACAGGAAATAGGAAGGCGAGCTCGCCGATTTCCTCCGTGAGAATCGGGACATTTTCGCATGGTCCCCCAAGGACATGCCGGGTGTGCCGAAGGAATTGGCCGAGCACAAGATACTTGTCCGAGAAGGTGCGAAACCAGTCAAACAGCCTCTCCGCCGACTATCGGAGGAGAAGATAAGGATTGTAGGAGAAGAGATAGCCCGGCTTCTAGCAGCCGGCTTCATTATGGAATTTTCTTCCCAGAGTGGCTCGCCAACCCGGTCCTCGTGCTGAAGGAAAATAACAAGTGGAGCATGTGTATAGACTACACTAACCTCAACAAGGCCTGCCCCAAAGATACTTTCGCCCTGCCAAGGATTGACCACGTAATAGACTCCACAGCCGAATGCGAGTTGTTGAGCTTCTTGGATGCTTACTCAGGCTACCACCAGATAAAGTTGGATCCAGCTGACCGCCTGAAAACCGCCTTAATCACACCATTCGGAGCCTTCTGCTACCTAACTATGACATTTGGCTTGAGAAATGCCGGTGCCACTTTATAGTGTTGCATGCAGAAATGCCTCCTCAAGCAGCTCGGCAGAAATACCCACGTCTATGTAGACGATATTGTAGTGAAGACGGAGAAGCACGGCACCTTGCTGGAAGACCTCAGAGAAACATTTGAAAATTTGCGCCGATTCCAAATCAAGCTCAACCCCGAGAAATGCGTGTTCGGAGTACCAGCCGGCCAGCTCCTAGGCTTCCTAGTCTCCGAACGCGGCATCGTGTGCAACCCAATGAAGATCAAGGCCATAGAGAGAATGGAGATTCCCACCAAGCTGCGGGAAGTCCAGAAGTTCACCCGATGCTTGGCTTCCCTGAACTACTTCATCAGCCGGCTCGGAGATAAAGCCCTCCCCCTCTACCGACTCATGAAGAAGTCCACTCATTTTGAGTGGAATGACCAGGCGGACCAAGCCTTCCACGAGCTAAAGAAGATGCTGACCATGCCGCCTGTCTTGGCGGCACCGGCTGAAAAGGAACCCATGCTCCTTTACACTGCCGCTACTAGCCGGGTGGTCAGCACTCTCATCGTAGTCCAGCACCCAGAAGAAGGCCGGGCTCAGCTGGTTCAGAGGCCGTTGTATCATTTAAATGAAGTCTTATCCACGTCGAAGCAGAACTACCCACACTACCAGAAGATGTGCCACGGTGTGTACTTCGCTACCAAGAAGCTCAAGCCCTATTTTCAAGAGCACGCCATCACGGTCGTATGTACTGCCCCGTTCGCCGAGATCATAGGCAGCCGGGACGCATCCGGCCGAGTGGCCAAATGGGCCATTGAGCTGGCCCCCTACACAATCTTCTACCAGCCCCGCACCGCTATTAAGTCCCAGGCGCTGGCCGACTTCCTCGTCAATTGGGTTGAAACCCAATACCTGCCACCGGCTCCCGACTCCACTCACTGGCGGATGCACTTCGATGGGTCCAAGATGCAAACCGGCTTGGGAGCCGGCATCGTCCTCACCTCTCCCAAGGGCGACAAGTTCAAGTATACATTGCAAATTCATTTGGCCGCATCCAACAATGTGGCCGAGTACGAGGCGCTCATACACGGGCTCCGGCTATCCAAAGAGCTCGGCATCCGCCGGATCTTCTGCTATGGCGACTTGGATTTGGTGGTCCAACAGTCATCCGGTGACTGGGACGCCAAAGACGCAAACATGGCTAGCTATTGTTTCCTCGTCTAGAAAATCAGTGGATATTTTGAAGGATGTGAGTTCCTTCATGTACCACGTGCCGACAACATGCAAGCAGATGCCCTGGAACGAGTAGGATCCACCCGGCAAGCCATAGCAGCCGGCATTTCTCTCCACCGCCTCCTCAAGCCGTCTATCAAGCCATCTCCAGAATCTGATTCCATCTTCGTGCCGCCTGACCCCAACGCAGTCAGATCCAACTTGGGAAACCAAGCAGGTGGCGGGGGGACTCCAACTGGCGGCCCGGGGACTATCATATTCTCACCCGGCCCAGGGAATTCGGAACTCGGCCCGGGGGCTACTGCAGCTGGCCTGGGGACTACATCAACACAACGGGCGATGGCCGACTCCGACTCCAACTCTTCACCACCCAGCCCACCCGCCCCTATCACAGTGGCAGTCCTGACAATAGAAGAAGTCACAGCTCCATCATGGGCCAGCCCATCCTCAACTTCTTAGTAAATAGAGAGATGCCAACCGACGAGATCTCGGCAAGACAAGTTCAACGCCGAGCCGGAGCCTACACATTCGTCAGCCGAGAGCTTGTTAGGCGCAGCGTCACTGGAGTCTTCCAGCGCTGCGTTGAACCAGAGAAGGGCATAACAATCCTCAGGGACATTCACCAAGGTGAATGCGGCCACCATGCAGCCTCAAGATCACTCGTCGCCAAGGCTTTTCGCCTTGGATTTTTCTGGCCGACTGCTTTGAAAGACGCCAAGGAACTAGTCAAACACTGCAAAGGGTGCCAAGTTTTCAGCTCCAAGCAACACCTGCCGGCTTCTGCACTCAAGACCATCCCCCTCACCTAGCCCTTTGCCGTCTGGGGGCTGGACATGGTGGGCCCATTCAAGACGCCACGCGATGGCATCACGCATCTGCTCGTCGCTGTGGACAAATTTACCAAGTGGATTGAGGCAAAGCCGATCAAGAAGCTGAATGGGCCTACTGCTGTCACCTTCATCGCAGATATTACAACCCGGTATGGCGTACCGCATAGCATCATCACCGACAACGGCTCAAATTTTGCAAAGGGAGCACGGGCACGTTTCTGCGCAACACGCGACATCTGGCTGGACCTAGCGTCCGTTGCCCACCCGCAGTCAAACGACCAGGTCGAGCAAGCAAACGGCCTCATCCTCTCCGGCATCAACCCCCGACCGGTCATGCCACTGGAGCGTTCGGTCGGCTGTTGGCTTGATGAGCTACCGGCTGTCCTATCGAGTTTGCGCACTACGCCAAACAAGTCGGCCGGCTTCACCCCTTTCTTCCTTATATATGGTGCCGAGGCTGTCATCCGAACTGACATCGAGTTCGACTCGCCTCGGGTCACCATGTACACGGAGGCGGAAGCCAAGGAAGCGCGAGAAGATGATGTTGACCTGCTGGAAGAAGGCCGGCTGTTAGCTCTTAGTCGGTCCGCCATCTATCAGCAGGGTCTGCGCCGCTACCATAGCCGGAAGGTCAAGCCAAGATCTTTCCAAGAGGGTGACCTGGTGCTCTGGCTGATCCAGCGAACAGCCGGCCAGCACAAGCTCTCAGCCCCTTGGGAGGGCCCCTTCATCATCAGCAGAGCTTTAGGCAACGACTCCTACTACCTAATTGACGCGCAGGAGCCGAAGGCACGCAAGAGAGATGATTCCGGCAAGGAGTCAGAACAACCGTGGAACGCCAATCTCCTTCGAAGATTTTACAGTTAAAAAACAGTATGTAGCATGCTAGCTTTTGTACTAAGTACGAGACAAGGGTTGCCCCAAGGAGCGCTCGGGGACTACCGTCTTTTATCTATGAAAGACGAGTATCACACATACGATTATGTTACTACACTTGCTTTCTTCGTCCGGCACCGGGTTCGACCAGTCGGCCCGGGGACTCGCCGCCTCAAGTTATATCTAAAGTTCCACCTGCAGTCAGACAAGTAATGTGCCGGCACCCAAGCCCCCTCTTGCCAAAAAGTCATAGCTCGAAGAACAGACTGTCCGACTAGCAAGAGCCAAGGGCAGGAAAGGATGCCCACACGAAAGACGGCTTAGGACCAACGAACTTATATAACGCGAGCCGGCCTCCCACCCGCTAGCCGGCTACCAGAGCAGCCGGCTGGCCGGCTTCCCATTCACCTTGCTACAATCTGAGAAAGCTCGAGTACTTGCCCTCCTACAACGACCAAGTCCTTCTCCGGCCACAGACTGCAGAGCAGCTGCCCGGTCGGGAAGGCGGCGGCCAAGGGAAGGCGGCAAAGGAAAAAGCCAAAGGATAAAAAGCAAACATAAACGGAAGACAAACACATGCATAATATTTGCACAAAAGACCTTCGAAAGGCCAGCATTCAACATAGTCTGAATACACCCCCCAGTGGGTGGAACTGCGCAAATTTAAAGATTGTTCAAAGAAGTAACAAGCAGGAAAGCTAGGACGGCGAATCAAGCCAGGGGAACAACAGGCGAGTTGGGCAGGTTGGCGGAGTCGGCGGTGCCGGCTAGAGGAGTGACCGGCTGGCGAGTCTCGGCATCGTTGCTAGAGGCACGATCGGGCTGAGGCGGGCTGGTCGCATCACCATCCGGCGCAGCGTCTTCGTCATCCTATCCCTCTTCCCCTTCGCCCTCATCACCGGAGGCAATCTCCTCCGCCGAGTCCTCACCTTCGGCCGGGTTCAGCCCGAACCACTCCTCCGGCTGAGCGATGCCGGTGTCATCCACCTCAGGAGCAAAGGCAGCTGGTATCGGTATACTCGGTGATCGCCGAGGCGCGCTAGATGATAGCCGGCCGCACCGCCTGTAGCTCCTCGTTAGCCTCCTGGCGTCACGTGCTCAACTGGTCCAAGTTCAGCCCAGGATACCAAGCTCGGACAAACTCCAGAGCCCGCCTAGCGCCGGACCAGGTCGCTGACGCCTTCCAAGCCTCGAAACGGCTGACTGCGACCTCCAGCCAGTCGGCGGTCCGACTTGGGGTGCGCGGAATCACCTCGCCAGGCCATAGGGCGGCTAGCACTTGCGCCCCGGGCGCTGAAGACGGCGAAGCATGCGATGGGCCGGCTACAGGCTGGCTTGAAGCCCCAGAAGCTGCTCCTCAAGTGACCGGCTGGCATTCGGCAAGATCTTGGCCCCCGCCTGCCATCGCACGTCGCGGTAGGCCTCGATGGCTTGGGTGGCGGCGACAGAGTAGCCGGGAAAGTAATCTGCACAAAGAGGAAAGCAGTGGCACAAAGTCAAAAAATGGATCAGATAGTAGAAGGCAGGCAAGGAAGCAAAGAAGAAGGCGGCCTACCATCAATCAAGTCTTCCACCCGGCTGTAGCCTTGGCTCAGCGCCTGCCTCATCTCGGCCTAGTTTGCTGCCTCGGTCTCATATTTGGCTTTGAGGGCGGCCTCGCTGTCCTGTGCTGCCTTCAGGGTCGCCTTGTGGCTCTCCTCCTAGTCGGCCAGCCTCTTGGCCAGGCGGTCATGCTCTTGAACTAGGGTGGCGCACTCGGCCTCCTTGGCATAAACGGCGGTCTGGGCTCCGCTCAGCTGGCTCCTCAAGTTAGCACTGGCCCCTGCAAATATAAAGAAAGATGTCGTCAGGAAAAGATCTGACCCGACTACTCGGTAGTCGGCCCGAATCTCGGGGACTACACCTAGTGGGTGCGCTGATGCGCCCCCACTTAAAAGAAAAATGAAGCACTTACTCCGGCTCTCGGTCAGATCAGTGGCCTTCTGATGCAACTCCTGGGCATGGGAGTTGAAAGCGGCCGCGCGGAGGTTGTGGTACTCCTGCAGATAAGACAAGGGACGTAGGTGAGAACAAGACGGCAATCAAGCTTTCCAAGAAGTTCCAAGCCGCCTGCTCAGCAGCCGGCTCAGAACTCGGGGACTACACCCAGTGGGTGCGCTGACGCGCCCCCACGGAAGAAATCAAAAGCAATCAACAAAAGAGCAGGAGGACTCACCCGAATAACCGATCGCGCCGTGAGAAACTCCTGAGTGTACTGCTTCAGCGCGGTGGCTTGGGCCTGAAGCCGATTCCGGACGTGCTGCGCCGCCACATTCAGCACGGGTGTCCCGCCGCCCGGCGTCCACCCGGACGAGCTGTCACTGGCCACTTCTAGGTCCTGGGCCGACGAGCCGGCGTCCACGGTCTTCTGCGCGTCCGTCGCTGAAGTCGCCTTCCCCGCGTGCCGGCGAAGCGGTGACGAGATCACAAGATCCCCTCCCACGGTCGGCTCGCCCCCAGCCGGCTGCGCTGGCGGCACTTCAGGCCGGCCTCCTCGACCCGCTCCAGTCGGCGGCGATGGCGCCGCCTCCCTCTCCATCTCCGGCTGGCCGCGGCCGGCCTCTTCCATCAGGGGCACAGGAGTGTTAGGAGCCGCGGCGCGGAGGGGAATGACGAACTGCGGGGGCTGGTTCTGCAGGGCCTCCGCCTCCCTCTCGGCGTCTGCGGCCTCCGCCTGGGCCTTGGCGGCCGCGACGGCTCGCGCCTCCACCGACTTCTGCTCCGCCTCTCGAGCCGCCCCCCGCTCCTCCGCCTCCCGCTCCTCCCGCACTTCCCGCGCGTTCCGCTCCGTCGCCTCTAGGAGGTCGGCGCGGGGGTCAACCCGGCGCGAGCTTGAAGACCCTCCTACGGCTCCGACTATGGAGGCGGCCGGGACTCGCCCAAGGAAAGAGAGGCCATGTTTGATAAATCGAGAAAAAGGGTTTGGAAAAACATCAACCGAAGAAGAAGAAAAAGGAAAGGCATGAGAACAGCGACACTTACGCTGAGACCGCCTGCGGCTGCTTCACCACCTTGCGTAAGCGGGCTGCCTTCGCGGCCGCCTCGTCCCGCTCGATCGCTGCCGCGGTACTCTTGGGCTTCTTCGGCCGAATGCCTAAGTGGATCGACGCGGCCCGGTGCTTCTGCGCGCCGCCTTGGGCAATCGGCCTGGCAGATGGGCCCGCACCATGGTGATCGGGCGCCGGTCGGCGACGCGGAATGACTTCGGCCTCGTCGTCATCTGGCCAGTCCTCAAAGCCGGCCCCGAGCCCGGACCCGCTTGCGTCGCCGCCTTCCCCCACGACGTCGTCCTCCATGGCGGCCGCCTCCAGGTCTGGGTCGTCTACATCGTCCATCGTACGGTTGGGGAGGAACTAGCATTCCACCCCCACGGCCCGGCTGCTGGCGGAAGCATGGGGTTCTGCCAAACAAAGGCCGGCTGGTCAGGAGTCGGCCACCATGAACTCGGCAACAAGCAAAGAGAAATAGGAAGAGAAACTTACCACCGGCGGAGGATTGGCGCGAGAGGACGGCACCTCGCCATACTACCACTCCTCGGTGAGCTTGTAGTTGGAAATGTAGTTCACCATGTAAGACACCTCAGCGTGAGGCATCTCCTTGGTGCTTAGCCGGCACGGGTCGAAACGACCGCTCATCTGGCAGATCATATGAGGTCGGCCCTGGAGCGGGAGCACCCGGCGCTCCACGAAGGCGGCTACCAGGTCGGCCCCGGAGAGACCCTCCGACTGGATCATCACCCGGAGCTGGGCAACGGAGGCGGACCCGCCCGGAGACAACGACCTGGACCGGAAGGACCATGAAGGCTGCCTCCCAGCCGGCGGGCCGGCTTCGTAAGCCGGTAGGTTGACGAACTCACCTTGCGGAGCAATATTCTTCACGTAGAAGTAGGACTTCTGCCAGAGCTTTACCGACTGGATCAGCGGGAAGGGCGGAAACAGGTTGTTGTCGCTCGTCCTCTGCATGGCGATGAAGGCGCCGCATGGGGCAGGCATGCCCGCGACAACGGTGACAAACTTGCACTGAAAGAACTCTCCCCACAGTTCAAGAGTGGGGAGGACGCCAAGAAAACCCTCGCACAGGGTGACGAAGGCCGACAGCAGCATCACCGCATTGGGAGTGAGGTGATGCGGTTGGAGATGATAAAATTCAAGGAACTAGCAGAGGAACCCGCTCGCCGGCTGGCCGAAACCGCGGAGGCAGTGTGAGCGGAAGATTACCCGCTCATCCTCTTCCGGCGCCGGCGAGATCTCCCTCTCCGGCGCGAGGCGGACCCGCACGAGATCCGCGCCCGGCAGCCGCCGCGTCCGACGGAGGAAGTCGACGTGGTCGTCGTGGATGTTGGAGCCGTCCTAGGAGCTCGACAACGCCATGGGGAAGGCGCAGCGGCAAGAAAGGTGCGGCGAAAGGAGGGCGCACGATCCAGCTGCGACGAAGCGACGGCAAGCCAAGAAGATTGGCAGGAAGGCCGAGCGGCGGCAGGTAGCTGTCGTGACGAGAGGAGGAAGAAGGAGGGGGCAGAGCGAGGGAGAGCGCACGAGCGTTTGGCGCTCCCCTCCTCTCCCCCTACTTATAGCCTTGTGCGGCGAAGCCGAGGAGGCAGGACGTGGGGGGATGTGGGATTAACTACACCCACTCCCCCACGCCCCGCGATTATTTCGCCATCACGGTGTGAGGAAACCGCCGTTGGGGCGCGCGCGGTCCGTCCGGGCCGCAGAAGATCCGTGCATGGGCCGAGGCCCTATAGTGGCAGGCCCCAGACTGCGGCGACATCCCGTCGCGCGCGTGGGCTAGCAGGCCCCTCCAGCCGGAGGATGCCACGTGGCGCACAGACGACGAACGGTCAGCTCACGGCCGGACTCGCGCGCCGACTGGCAACCGCCATCAAGCTTCGAGATCTCTAGGAGACGGCGCGCCTAGTCGAAACTGGCTCCTAGTTCCTGGCTCCTCAAGATAGGAAGCTAACTAAGCTCCTCGTCTTTTTTCTGCCTCGGAGCCCAACCAGCTTCAGGGACTACTGTCGGATTAAATGACCACGGGTAGCCTAGCCGGCTCCAATGAGTTCACAGTTTCACCAATTTCTTCTTCCATAGACTCCTGCAAAATATTAGTCTCTTCTTGGACATCGGAGTATTTCTCCATATATTGTTTAAAATAGGTATTAGAAGCATAATTCTCATAGCAATATTTGTGTATAACAAAATTTTCAGATTTGTAAAGACTAGCATCATACTTTTCAATCAAAGAAGCAATTTCAAAAGCACCCTTAAAAGCAACAAATTCTTCAATTTGCTGAACATCATAGTAATTATAAACACCCTTAGCATACGAAGATGCGATTCCATTATCACTAATCTCACATTGATAGGTAAGGTGTTTCTTAGGGTTTTCAGAACAAGTAAAATCATATATTTCACATAAATTCCAAGCATAGCATTGCAAACGTTGAATTTGACCCCATAATAGTTTCCCTTTTTTAGATATTCGGTGTCGCACATAACAAGCATGCTCATCTAAGGATTTGCCCTCAATTAAGCTAGTTGGGGTTTTAGCATGAGCACATAGGGATCGAAGATGATCCAAGTAATAAGCTTCAGTATTTTGATAGATTTTTAGTGGTTCTTCAACCATTGGTTCAGTAGGTACAACTAAGTTTTTTTGGTATTTTGTGTTTCCTACCCATAACTAAAGATAGAAAACAACTAAGAACAGCAAATAAAAATTACTTAGTGATAAAGAAAACAAGCACACATGAGAATATTCACCCCACGCTATTGCTCCCCCACAACGGCGCCAGAAAAAGGTCTTGATAACCCACAAGTATAGGGGATCGCAACAGTTTTCGATAAGTAAGAGTGTCGAACCCAACGAGGAGCTAAAGGTTGAACAAATATTCCCTCAAGTTCTATCGATGACCGATACAACTCTACGCACGCTTCACGTTCGCTTTACCTAGAACAAGTATGAAACTAGAAGTACTTTGTAGGTGTTTTTGGATAGGTTTGCAAGATAATAAAAGTACGTAAATAAAAAGTAGGGGCTGTTTAGATAAAGAAACAATAAATTAAATATAGCGAGTTTGGAAAAGTGGTGGTAGGAGATGCGAAATTGCCCCTAAGCAATTGACTACTTTACTAGACCGATAGCAAGTATTATGTGGGAGAGGCCACTACTAGGATGTCATCCCTGACTTGGAATTCTACGCACTTATGATTGGAACTATTAGAAAGCATCCGCAACTACTAATGTTCATTAAGGTAAAACCCAACTATAGCATTAAGGCCCCCCTTCAATCCCGTATGCATCAATTTCTATGCTAGGTTGAAGTTTCTGTCACTCTTGCCCTCCAATACATAGTCCTATCGACATAAAACTAACCCTAGGGTGTGATCCACGCGCGCAATCATATGATGGGCACCAAAGGATAGCAACATATCCACAAGCAAATTAAATCAATCATAGCAATTTATCAACCACCGATAGGACAACGAAAATCTACTCAGACATCATAAGATGTCAACACATCATTGGATAATAATATGAAGCATAAATCACCATGTTCAAGTAGAGGGTACAGCGGGTTGCGGGAGAGTGGACCACTGTAGATAGAGGGGGGAAGGTGATGGAGATGTTGGTGAAGATGGCGGAGGTGTTGGTGAAGATTGCGGTGGTGATGATGATGGCCACGGCGGCGTTCCGGCGCCACCGAAGGAGAGGGGGAGAGGGGCCCCCTTCTTCCTCTTCTTCCTTGACCTCCTCCCTAGATGGGAGAAGGGTTTACCCTCTGTTCCTTGGCCTCCATGGCATGGGAGGGGCGAGAGCCCCTCCGAGATTGGATCTATCTCTCTGTCTCTCTCTGGTTCTGCGTTCTCTTCTGGCTCTGTTTCACCATTTCGTATATATATGGAGATCCGTAACTCCGATTGGCCTGAAACCTTCGCCGTGATTTTTTTTCCGAATATTAGCTTTCTTGCGGCAAAAGAAGAGCGTCAACCGCCTTTCGATGGGCTCACAAGGGTAGGGGGCGTGCCCCCTGCCTCGTGACCACCTTTGGCACTGGTTCGCGTTGATTTTCCTTCCGAATTTTCCATATTTTCCAAAAATAAGCTCCATCCGTTTTTATCCCGTTTGGACTCCATTTGATATGGATATTCTGCAAAACCAAAAACATGCAACAGACAGGAACTGGCACTGGGTACTGGATCAATATTTTAGCCCCAAAAATAATATAAAAATTTGCCAAAAAGTATATGAAAGTTGAATAATATTGGCATGGAACAATCAAAAATTATAGATACGATGGAGACGTATCACATTTTTCTTTCCTTTTCTTTTCATCTCATCAAGATAGATTTGCTCGGGTGCCATGGGTAGCCAAGTGAACTTTTCTCCTCTATGGACAAAATGTAAGTGATTCGCACGCCCGCTGATTTGCACATCATGGTCATGCAACCACAGTCGCCCAAGAAGCATGTGACAAGCATGCATCGGCACCACATAACACTCAACATTATCCTGATATCTCCCTACTGAAATTGGTATTTGCATGATGTTAATCACCTTAATTGCACCACAATCATTCAACCAATGCATGCGGTATGGGTGTCGGTGACATTTTGTTTGCAATTGAAGCTTGCACAACCTGGATGTTAATCACTCGACCATTTTCGTACTTGCAATATTGTTACAACTGCCACTATCAACAATCACTCGACATATCTTGGAGTTGATAAGGCAACTGGTGTGGAAAAGATTATGCCGCTACCCCTTTTTCTCCTCCACAACCAGGGCGTTAAGTGAACGACATACAACCAAAGCTTCTCCATCAAGTTCCTCATGAGATAAAATAGTTCCTCCTACTTCCCAACCTTGCTCCTCCCGCACTTCAACATTGCCACCTTCAGGGTCACTTTCAGACTCCCATTCACCCCGTTCATTGATGATCATGGTTCTTTTGCTTGGACATTCCGAAGAAATATGACCTCTTCCTTTGCACTTGTGGCATTGAATGTTGATGTTGCGTGTATACCTCTTTTCTGGAGGTGGAGCAGAGGATACTCCTACTATAGCTGTTGACCTCTTATCTTGATTGCGAATAGCAAGTGAGGAAGCCGTCGAGGCATGTGGGTGTCTAGGTGGTGCACCCTCAAACTAAGAACCATATGGTTGTTGTGCTTGCTGCCATGAGCGTGTGGTGGTGCGCCCTTGGAAGGCACGAGTATGACCATTACACATATTCTTCTTCTCAACTCTTATAGCATCATGTACCACATATTGTAATGTATCATAAGGAAAAATCTCCAGAAAATCTGATATTTAATCATTCAGCCCATGTAAAAATCTCGTCAGCTTCGCCTCATCACTTTCACGGGTTCTTGTCCGAATTAGCAGCACATCCATCTCGTTATAGTACTCCTCAACAGTGCGAGAACCTTGAGAGAGCCCCTACAACCGCTTGTACAATTGCCTCTCATAGTATCATGGAACACAACAGCGCCTCATGACTTCCTTCATCAAAGTCCCTCTGCGAATATGATTATTGCCTGGCATCAACCGATCGTCTTGCGGCTGATTCCACCATGTAAGAGCATAACCAGAGAACTCCGTAATATCAAGATGAACTATCTTGGCTTCAGAAAAACCATAGATGCGAAAGATTTGATCACACTTCTCTTCCCACTCGATATATGCATCCGGATCCTCTTTTCCCGTGAATGATGGCACATGGAGCTTCACTCTCGCTTGGTTGTCACGGTCATCCTGATCTTGATGGTCATAATGATGACCATTGCGTCCAAAAATAGCACCACGACAAGGGGGGATTAGGGTTCATAGTCCCCCATGCCTTCATCTTCGTCACCATGCTCGGAGAGATCTTCAAGGAAGATGGCATCACCATCATGTGCCACTCATCGCCGATGATCAGCAGCAAACCCGTGGGGGTCATGGCCTCGCTCGCAAGCTTCTCCTCCGTGTAGCCCACCATCACGGGTGAGGCAGTCCTGGATTAGGGGTTGTCCGGATGGCCCGACTATACCTTCAGCCTGACTCCTGGACTACGAAGATACAAGATTGAAGACTTCGTCCCGTGTACGGAAGGGACTTTCCTTGGCGTTGAAGGCAAGCTTGGCAATACAGATATGTAGATCTCCTACCATTGTAACCGACTTTGCGTAACCCTAACCCTCTCCGGTGTCTATATAAACCGGAGGGTTTTAGTCCGTAGGACAACATACAGAACAACAATCATACCATAGGCTAGCTTCTAGGGTTTAGCCTCTCCGATCTCGTGGTAGATCTACTCTTGTACTACCCATATCATCAATATTAATCAAGCAGGACGTAGGGTTTTACCTCCATCAAGAGGGCCCGAACCTGGGTAAAACTTCGTGTCCCTTGCCTCCTGTTACCATCCGGCCTAGAAGCACAGTTCGGGACCCCCTACCCGAGATCCGCCGCACTGTCATGATGAGCATGATCTAACTCTGCCGCCGAACAATGCCCTGAAGGCCGCACCCGCATCGGCTCCGACCCTTAATTCGGAGCCAACTGCGCCGATCGAGGATAGGTGGTTGGATGTCGCCTCTGGGGCTGTGATCCTAACGGCGATCGAGCCGAACACCAGCCCCGCACTCCGCGAGACTCATGATTCCAAGGAGCCGGACTCCTCTCCGCACTCCAAACCATTCGCGCCCCTACCGATCGAATCCGATTGGGCGCCGATCATGGAGTTTACCGCCGCGGACATCTTTCACCACTCTCCCTTCGGCGATATTATGAAATCATTAAAGTCTCTCTCTTTATCCGGAGAGCCCTGGATGGACTACGGTCAGCAAGTTTGGGATACGGACGATGAAGAAATTCAAAGCCCACCCACCACCCACTTTGTAGCCACTATCGACGATTTAACCGACATGCTCGACTTCGACTCCGAAGACATTGACGGTATGGACGCCGATGAAGGAGACGATGAAGAACCAGCGCCTATTGGGCCCTGGAACGCCACCTCGTCATATGACGTATACATGGTGGACGCACCAAAAGATGACGATGAGGAGCGGAAGGACGCACCGAAGGCTTGTACCCTCGAAAAGCAGTCAAAGCGGCGACGCAAGCGCCGCTCCAAATCCCGCCTCGACAGAAATAGCAATCACACAGACCCAGCGCTGGAGCAGGGCGAACCGCTGCCGGACAACGCAATCCGGATAATCAAACCGAACAAACAAATTCTATCAAAGATAATGGTCCGGACGACATAACGCCGGACAGGCACCTGGAGCAGCAGAATGCCCGTAAAAGGCTTGTTGCCACTGCGAGGAGTCTGAAAAAGCAGAAGCAAAGGCTCAAGGCTGCGGAAGACACACTCCGAATCAGATGGAATAAAATACTCAACACAGCAGCGATGTACGGCGACAATCGGCCCTCCAAGAGCTACCCAAAGCGGAAGCTACTACATGAATTTGATGAGGAGGCCTCAAACCCCCCACAACCAAATATCAAAGCAGCCACCTGGTCGGATAGACGACCCCTCTATCAACACAGAGCGGCATACAACGCCACTCACAATACAACACGCGACCCATGCGAGGGCTCGCACCCAAAGGACGGCGCAGCAAGATCCATCTATGGACCACGCAAGCGCGCCCCAGCATACAATGCAACACAACAAACATCCGAACAACGCGGTACACCCAGATACAGGGGTGCCGGACACTCCCTATGTTTCACCGTTGAGGTGTTGGACCATGAATTTCCAGAGGGATTCAAACCCGTAAACATAGAGACATACGACGGAACAACAGACCCTGGGGTCTTGATTGAGGACTACATCCTTCATATCCATATGGCTCGAGGAGATGATATCCACGCCATAAAGTACATACCCCTCAAGCTCAAAGGGCCAGCTCGTCACTGGCTTAAAGGCCTCCCTGAAAGCTCCATTGGAAGTTGGGAAGAGCTCGAAGACGCCTTTCGGGCAAATTTTCAAGGGACTTATGTTCGACCTCCGGATGCGGACGATTTGAGTCATATAACTCAACAGCCCGAAGAGTCAGCCCGAAAGCTTTGGAACATGTTTCTTACTAAAAAGAACCAGATTGTCGACTGTTCGGACGCCGAAGCCTTGACAGCTTTCAAGCATAGCGTCCGTGATGAATGGCTCGCCAGACACCTCGGCCAAAATAAGCCGAGAACGATGGCCGCATTAACAAACCTCATGACCCACTTTTGCGCGGGTGAGGACAGGTGGCTAGCCAGATGCAGCACCAACGACCATAGTACATCTGAAGTTAGAGATGGAAATAGGAAATCACGGTGCAACAACAATAACAAACACCGGAATAAAGAAGACATCACGAAGGGCATGGCAGTAAATGCTGGATTCAAAAGCTCTCGGCCAAGTCAAAAGCCGCCCCCTAAAGGCACCAGGGATGAACTGTCCAGCCTCAACAAAATTCTGGACCAAGTATGTCAGATCCATAGTACCCCTGGTAAACCTGCTAATCATACCCAAAGAGAATGTTGGGTCTTCAAGCAGTCTGACAAGCTCAACGGCGTACTCAAGGGGGAGGATACACCAAGTGAAGACGAGGACGAGCCTCCCAAGCAAGACACGGGGGAACAAAAGAAATTTCCACCATAAGTCAAAACAGTAAACGTGTTACACGTGATCAAGGGAAAAAACAACAGGGCACTCCCAGGAAAATATACCCAAGTGCTTGTCACCGCGAAGTCCTGCCACTGGTCGTCTCAACCGATCGCTTTCGACCATCGCGATTACTCAGCAAGTATCTGACACGTAGGATGGGCTGCCCTGGTATTAGACCAAGTAATTGGCGGATATCACTTCACACGAGTCCTGATGGATGGCGATAGCAGCCTAAACCTAATATATCAGGATACAATCCGCGGGATGGGGTTAGACCCAACAAAATTCGCCATAGCAATACTACCTTTAAAGGAGTAACGCCAGGCCCAGGGGCTCATTGTACGGGCTCCCTCCTACTACAAGTTATATTCGGCTCCCCTGATAACTTCTGTCACGAGCATTTAACCTTCCACATCGCTCTGTTTCAAAGTGGCTATCAAGCACTGCTTGGACGCGACGCTTTCGCTCGCTTTAATGCAATACCACACTACGCCTCCCTTACACTCAAGATGCCCGGTCCACGTGGCATCATTTCAGTCCACGGAAATATCAAGCGATCTCTGCGCACTGAAGAGAGTGAGGCTGCCTTGGCAGCCGCACACTAAAGGCGCCCGGACCAGCGAAAGCATCCAATAGGTCGTCAAGACCTCAGACACAACTAATCGAGTCTGGCGCCGCTGCTCATACCGAATAAATGGTCACACCCCTATTTGTCAATACAAGGGGCTCAATGCGCGCAGACAAGTGGCAATTTCTTCTCATCTTGAATTATACATGGTTTATTTAAAAAACTATCTTTTCGCACGACAACTTTTTCACCTAAATTCCTCTCTTTTACAGACGATCATCGTGCTACACCCGTCCAGGATACGGCACAACGAAGACACAGGCGCAGACATGCAGCAGGGACATGCTCCAAGGATTCTTTTTAGATTAAGACCCTGCGTAAACCTTTTTTACTGTCTCTTGTTGATACGTATCCACCGTTGAGAAGGATGCTGACGTCTTGGCATGTGGCCACGCCAGAACAATGCACGTACCTGGACACAAGGGGCTTCTTACAAAGGCCATTATTTAGGCCCGGTTTATACCACCACTACAAGAAATATGTCAACTTGTGACCACCACTATTGGTCACTGAATGGTCACAAATTTTCATTTGTGACCTTTTTGTGACCAAAAACATAAGGTCAAAAGCTGGCCGTCATAAACTGACTATAGCGACCTTTCTTCTGGAATGGTCGTAGACGTTTATGACCAAAATACGTCTACTGTGGCGTTTTGGTCACTAGCAACCTACCCAGGCCACGTAGGCATCCAGCGTGGCAATCTGATGTGGCACAAGATTCAGCCCAGTCCAATTCGGTGTTTATATGGGACGAAACCATTAATTCGGCCTTTTTAATGTATTTTTTCTTGTGATTTTATTAGCTACATGGGTCTGGCCCAGCAATTCAGCATTTGATTTCTTTGCATGGCGCTTTTAACAGCAGGTTTTCTTTTGATCTTTGTTTGGGCCATTATATCTTAGAGCTAGTCCCACCAATCAAATGGTGCCACTTGTCATCATCTCACACATTGGGCCCACTTGACAGAAATTTCAAAATTGCTCAAATTATTTTCATAAATGGGTCCCACAAGTCAGGTATCCATTCCACAAACTAGATTTGATGCCAATATATTTTCCAGTACAGAAATGCATTTCAGGTAAACAATATTATTCTAAGAATATGTACATAACTCCCACCATTTGAATAACAATTAGCAAGGACATATACATCAAATTCTCAGCAAAATCAGCAGTACATCCAAATTCCAAGGGCAACATTACAACAAAGTCCTGCATCTCCCTAGGAGCAGGAGGGATAAGAGAGCATGCATGAAGGCATGCATGCCTTGCTTCTTCCAACTTCGTCCTAGAGCTCACGTCAAAACATGAATCAAGGCAATCATCTGGATGTTATAAAACAAAATGGTTATGAACAAAATGTATGAACTGAAAGGAGCAAGCTATTTTGTATTTGAGAAACTGAGAAATGCACGAACAATTTTTCAGAAGATAACTAAACTTTTGTGCATGCATTTAGACAGGAAAACAAGGGCTTGTAGTATACACATTAATTAGAACAGGATCGCAAGACACAAATATAAGCTAGAATTGACAAGTACACATTAATTTTAACATAGCATCACTAGCTCTCTTGTTGTCTGCATATTAAACCATATGGAAAATGCTCAGGAGTGGGATTTTTGTAGGAAGGGACTTATGGTGGCCACCGACTTGTTCTTGGGGTTCTTCTACTTGAACTCCACGCAGAACTCGCGCCTGACAATAACCAAGCAATAAACAGCAAGTTCAGAACAACGGCCGCCCGGAAACCACGGGGAAACAGGAAGGTGGTAAACATAAGGGCAGGTGAAACTAATAATTAACATCACAGGAGAGAAAACATAGATTGACTATATAATAACAATATATTCCTTAGCAAAAGATGCCGCTAGGACCTATACAGATTGACTGAACAGTATATTCTAGCACAAACACATGACAACAAAATCCTCTTCAATTTAACATGAGATATATAATACGTAAGTCACATCTAGCGACCTGTCTAGACTCTAGACATTATTACATAGAGCATCCTCTTCAAATTCCAATATTTCTCTTCTTCACATATAATCTGTACAACATAATAGACAAGCCAAATCTTCCCACTTGGTGGTAACAAGTGTACATATTTCAACTTTGAATTCCTTCAGATTAATTAGCAACTACCCAGACGCAAGGAGAGGAGGAGAGCATACCTCGGTTGCCGTCAACAGCCCAGCCGGGTCCTCTGTTCTACAAATCTGCAGCTTGTCGCCGAGCTCCACTAGTCAGCCATGGCACTCAGGAACCAGCTTCCACTTCAGCCCCAGGATGCAACAAACACACACACTACGATTTTGTGAATGCCATGTGAATGTTATGGAATCCAAACAAAAGTCTAAGAATGTACCCCTAAAATACATCTAGAACTGAAGTAAAAAGGCAAGCGGTTTGTCGAGATGCCCCCACCATCTGATGAAGTCGATACGGCCAGTGCCGTCGTCGAGCATGAAGTACACGTCCGTGTTCCGCTCCACCTTGCCGCTGACCATCCCCACGAGCCGGACCTGCACATGTAGCAATGTTATACATAGCAAAACTTCAGTATTTCTGATTTCGTGGTACAATGAAAGAGCAGTTCAGTTGAAGAATTTATCTTGCCATTCTCAATTTTACTACTTAAAGACATAATGTAACAAATGTTGGATACTTCACAGCAAGCAAATAGTGCAATAAATTCACTGGTCTATGGATACGATCATGTACAACATGAGAGCACACTACAGCCAGAACTTGCAGCCAGACCTTCCTAGAATTTTATGCACAACAGCAGCAAATTAGCTATATGAACATGTATTAATTCAAGCTAACAACCGTTGCATAAAAGGAACTGTTGGTGCTGGCAAACCACACCTCATTCTAATAATGTTCACAAGTGTATAATAAGGTTGATGCCGAGCGGACTGTGCACCTCCTGGATGAATGCCTTGGCCTCTATCTTTGCTGCTGCTGCTGCACAAGAAGAAGATGAGACATGTGCTACGAAGGAAGGAATGGATCAAGAAACAACAAAGGAGCAACAGGTAGCTGACCTTTGTGCCCTTGACGTTGGAGCTCCATGGACCTGAGCTTGGTGGTGACCAATCAATAGCCGCTGCACAAGGAGAGAGAGGGAAACAGAGGTTAATCACGGGTACCCTAGCAAATGGGAAATCTTACAATTTCTTTTAACATTAGTGTCGTTGCCATCATAAGTTCAGGTATGAATAAATTCTGAACATTACATATGGTACAATTTAGTTGAAATGTTGTCTGAACATTCCATATCATATCTTGGCCATTGTAAAGAAAGGCACGCATATATAGCTGACCAACATATATCATTTAGTAGACATGGAAAAACAGCAAAGAATCTTGTCTTGATATACATATCTAATTAGAGGTGAATTGCTAGATGTGACCTGGAAAAGATTGCCTTCTTTCATGAATGAAAGTATGATCTCTCCATGGCCAATTTGATGTTTGTTCAACAATTTACCCTCTGCATTTATCATTTATTTTTCCAGTGTCATTTAATATATGCAGAAAGCAACAGAGAATAGTAGTGGCTTCTCTACTGTTGGTGATGCCTTTGCCTCCTAATAACGTTGTATGGCAATCAAGAAACTTGTCCTGGTCTAATACTACATGATACTCACAAGGAAACAAGTACGATTGATGTCCAGAACACCAAACAGCTCAAAAAGCTATCCTGGATTCAGCCTAATCTGGGCGAGGTCGAGGCAGCAGCCCTGGGCTGAGCTAAAATATAGCAACACACTGCTTGCACACACAAAAATACAGGCTCGCCAACTCTTAATCAATTCATATAATATATATTCCTGCACATGGTTACAGCTTACAAAATATACAGAAAATGCAGAATGAGTTCAGCAATTGTTCATGTAAAGGAAGAACACCTTGTGGAGCAGCCAATTTGTCAACCATCAACTAGCCAAATATTTGGAACTTGAACTTTGAATAAATTGCAGATGACATCAAAGTAAACAGGAGACTGCATTCAGCAAATGAGGATTTACAGAAGGTGAATTTTTAGTGTGTGCAATCACAGATCATATGCCATTGAATGGACAACTAGACCACCCACGCATTATTGTGCAATTGGCATCAGAGAGGAACTATTCAGTACCATATTAGTATCACCACATGTTATGTTTAGAAGATAAATGCTAAGTGGAGGAGCACTGCAACTAGTAAGAGAAGCCACCCACCTTGGGGATCCTCTCGAAGGCGGAGACGGCGGCCTGCCAGTCCTCGGGCCGCGACTCCACCACCCTGCAGAATATATAGTGATTTTAGATGGGTGTAACACAACGGTCTGGAGTATATACAGTGACTAATAATAATCATGGGATCATCGTACCATGACTAATAATAATCACAACTGAAGTATTTACAGTGATTTCAGAGGGGGCAACCTAAGGACGCTGTGGAGCGCGTGGATGGTATTGGTACCTGGGCGGGCGTCGAGGAAGGAGCAGGAGACCTCAAGGGCGAGATCGAGGGCGCGGAACTCGAAGAGGAGCTCGTCACCCTTGGCGCACTGGAGGAGGCGGCGCTGCAGCTCGGAGGCGTACTGGAAGACGTAGTTGTCAAGGTAGTTGAGGAGGAGCACCTCGTCGGCGGTGATGACGGAGCGGATCTGCTCGAGGTTGACGATGATAGCGCGCTCACGGCCGAAGACGGTGGAGGGGTAGACGAAGAGCGGGTCGAGGAGGCGGAGGTAACAGGCGGGGAGCTCGCAGCGGCGCATCATGGTGGCCTTGTCGACCTCGAGCGTCTGCACGGCGCATCATGGCGGATCCAGCTGCGCGTGCCGCCGCCGCGCTACTTGAGGTTGGGCACTTCGAGGACGGCCAGGAAATCCCGTCATCATGGTCGTTGCCGTAGGCGCCAGATGCAGCTCCGTCCAGTCGCAACTCCGAGCTGCGGAACAAAGTAGAAGAGGACGGGGCTCGCGGGATCCGCGGCGGCAAACGGTTGCGGTGTGCTAGGGCTAGGCAGTACATCTGGTCAAGGCCGTCTGGGTGGAGAGGCCGGGGCGAGGTGTGGGCGGTAGAACCCTAGGACGACAACCACGACGGGTGGGGGCGGCGAGGTCAGGGCGGTGGAGTGCCTAGGGTGGTGGAAGGGAGGGGCGGCGGGGGAGGAATCAGGAGATGGGGACGAGGGAGGAAGGGTGCGATGGCGGCGAGATCGGGAGGGGGGCGGCGGCGAGGAGATGGGGACAAGGGAGGAAGGGTCGATCTGAGCTAGGGTTTGGGCTGCGGGTGGGGATATCTTTTTTTCTTTTTTTCTGTAGATAGATGGATGGATGGATGTGGGATGGAGAGATGGATGGATGGATGGATGGGCGCCATGTCATCGATCCATGGGAAGAGTCCTAATTGGTTCGAAAAACCAGTGATTTAAAAAAGTGTCTAAGTACTAAAAATAGAGGGATTTTGTGAAGTAGCTATCAAAAATATTTTGCAAAATGGCACCACAGAAATTTTCACTAGAATTAGACCACATTTTATGGATAAGGACCAATTTCTATGCATTTCTGATCTTTCTAGCTAATTTTAATCATTTTCCGAGTGCCCAAACTGACTTTTTTGTGAAGGACCTACCATATATTAGTTGCAAAATTGTACCAAATCAATTTTCTAAAATACTATGACATATTTAATGCCCAATTGACCAAATGGTTGGGTGTACAAAGTTTTGATCCACCTCTCATGAAAAAGATAAATTTCCGCCGATTCAGGTGGAAGCGGGTCAAATTTAAACTGTAGTTGTCTTGTACTTTGCTCTTTATTTTTGCCAAAAATCATTTCGAGGTACATAAGTATCTATTTAATCAGAGAAACACCAAAAAATTCCAAGATTCAACCACTAGCTAGGAACGGTCATTCCCGCCGTTTTGACCGCATTTTGAAACGGGCATAAAAAATTCAAAAAATCGGGAAACCTTCGCATTGTGTCATTATATGTGGCCAAGTTCCTAGGAAAAATAACAAACTTGTAATACGGCAATTATTTTTAAAAAGTGTTCTCAGAAACGAGCTATCACGTGTGGAGATCAGTGGCTTTCAAGCCAAATGATCAAACTTATGGCCACATTCATGGCATAGTTTGTTGAAATGATCTCATATTGTGCACAAGAGTGCATGTTGGAATTCCAAACAATGTTGCCTAAGGGAGTTTTCATTTTCTTTGCATGGAAAATTCATTTTCCATTTTTCGAGTGCCCGAAATGAGTTTTTTTTGTGAAGGACCTACCATATATTTGTTGCAAAATTGGACCGAATCAATTTTCTAAAATACTAGTCCATGCTTAATGCACAATTGACCATATGGTTTGGTGTGAAAATTTTTGATCCACCTCTGGTGAAAAAGATAAATTCTCGTCGATTCAGGTGGAAGCGGGTCAAATTTGAACTGTAGCTACCTCGTAGTTTGCTCTTCATTTTTTACAAAAATCATTTCTAGGTACATAAGTATCTATTTAATCAGAGAAACACCAAAAAAATTCCATGATTCAACCGCTTGCTAGGAACGGTCAAGCCCGCCGTTTTGACCACATTTTGAAACGGGCATAAAAAATTCAAAAAAAATAAAAAAAATTGGAAAACCTTCGCATTGTGTCATTATATATGGCCAAGTTTCCGGGAAAAATAATAAACTTGCAATACGATAATTATTTTAAAAAAGTGTTCTCAGAAATGAGCTATCATGTGTGAAGATTCATGTCTTTCAAGCCAAATGATCAATCTTATGGCCACATTCATGGCATAGTTTGTTAAAATGATCTAATATTGTGCACAAGGGTGCATATTGGAATGGCAAACAATGTTGCCTAAGGAAGTTTTCATTTTCGTTGGACGAAAAAACCATTTTCCATTTTTCAAGTGCCCGAAAGGAGGTTTTTTTCTGAAGGAACTACCAAATAATTGTTGCAAAATTGGACCAAATCATTTTTATAAAATACTAGGCCATATTTAATGCACAATTGAGAAAATGGTTGGGTGTAAAAAATTTTGATCCACCTCTCGTGAAAAAGATAAATTTCCACCGATTCAACTTTAAGCGGGTCAAATTTGAACTGCAGCTGCCTCATAGTTTGCTATTTATTTTTTCCAAAAATCATTTCTAGTTACATAAGGACCTATTTAATCATAAATAAATGGTTTGGTGGCGATACGTCGAGGTTTGGGTGGTGGCCTAGGGCCCCAACTCTAGAGCGCGTAAACTCGCATGCCCGTCGCGTGGTCACCGCGTGACCGTAGTGTTGCCATGTGTTCTGGGCGTCCTAGGAATGTCTAGTGGGTTGGGCCCTCCCTAGGTTGGTTCTAGGAAGAAAATTACAACATAAGATTCTCACGAGGAGACCGATCGATGCTCAAACATGAATTAGCAGCCAAGTGTTTGATTAGCGGTACGGGAAATGCACATGGTCAATGGGCGTGAGTTTTGGCTGAGGATGATCATCTACTAAGGAGAATGGCTTCACAAATTTTTAGCTCAAAAGGAGGATCCTAGGTGGTACTTGCTTTGCAAAGTACCACGCTGGACAAAAATATGAATGTTGAAGCTGGGCTCAAAATAATGAATGGATTGAGCTGAAATTTTGTGGAGGCTGGTTATTTGGGCATAGGAAAGCATTGTAGAAAATTGATACCATTTGGACATGGCAAAGTAGTACTTCCTTCACAATGCTCTTCTACGCACAGAAACTTGGGAAAACTAGTGAGAGAGATTGGATGAATGAAATGAGCTCAAAATTGGTGTAGGTAAGTTACTTAGGTATGGTCATGCGGTGGTAAATTTTCAGATCATTTGGGTAAGCCTAGCTAGTACTTACTTCACAAAGCTTCTCTCGAGGTAGAAACTTTGGAAATTTCCCAAGAAAGATTTACTAGGAAAATTGAGCTTAATATTATCATGTGGCAATGATTAGGGTATGGAAGAGTGCCCGAAAAGTTTGAGGGTAATAGGAGGGGTCTATATAACACTTGCTTTGCGACGTGCCAATTTGGCCATAAAATATAAATTGAACCTGGGCTCATAGATGATTTGACTAAGCTGCAATTTGGAGGAGGGTGATAATTTGGGCATATGAAGGAACTATATAAATTTCATGTCATTTAGAGATATAAAAAAGGTACTTCCTTCACAATGCTTCTAGGTGGACAAAAACTTTGGAAATTTGCCGCGGAAGATTTGCTAGGCAAATGGAGCTGAATTTTTTCATGCGGTAATGATTTCGATAGGAAAGAGTGCCCAAAAATTCCTAGGGCAATCAAGAATATATAAATAGCACTTCCTTCATAAAGTGTTGCTTTGAACATAATAGGAAAATGAATATTGTTGAATTAGTTTTGAACTAGGCAAGGAAGGATTTTTACATAGTTGATGAAGATATGACCCAAAGAATTTATGAGATTTTTTTGGGAATTTTGGGAATGATAGAAATATAGGTTGCTTCACAACCTAGGGAAAAAACTGCCACATGGACATGACACATAGGCAAAACTGATGAGATGGCGCCTAGTCATCACAACCCACCACAATCTAGAAGGTTATGACCATCTATATTGGTCATGATCAGCTAGAAATAAGGCAGCAGACTAGCACTGTTTGCTTTGTGACCATTTTGTGTAAGGAAATTACGACCTTTCTGATCAAAATGGTCGCAATGGTTTAGGGTTTGGAGCCCCCTGAACAGCTTTTGACCAATTGGTCTAAAATGTTCATAGATTTATGACCAATTCTTCGAGGGTCACTAACAGAAGGTCATAAGTTGACATATTTCTTATAGTGCACTAAGACCGAATACCTTAGAGAGTGTTCGGCGTCGCGAGTTTGGCCTTATATGCATCAGCTCCGAATCATTGTCTTTGGTCACATGTTGGGTTTTCCCGGCTCCTGTGTTTTGGTGCCTTACGTTCCGCTTTACCGGCTAAGGTAGCACCAGGAGAACTACTGCCATCGTGCCCTGGTTCATCCGGACGAGCACCTCAGTAGAGAAAGCCAAAAACTGACTATTATGATATAGCATGAGACTGGTCAACCACTCGATGACCTGTTTTAATGTTAGAATTCCTCCGCCTTAACGAAGGGCCGTTTTCCGGCCAAGCACGTACGCACCCCGGGATCGGGAGAGTGCGGAGCCACCAGGGGCTATTTAGTAGCCCGCCTGTCAAACTCCTATGGCTAAGTGAAAGTTCGAAAGCATTATAGTCCGGTTGCCTCGCTCGCTCCGCTATCACCTCCTTAATAGGACCAAGACGTTGGGTTAAGTGTGCACGCGTGTTTTTTGCGAGCACCTTCGCATTATATGCGTGAGGGTTGAAGTCGACGGCTACAATCTTTCAGGTTATACACATGTATGCATAAACGGCTGGCCAGGAGGCATCATATTACTTTCAGGAAAAAGTATAAAAATAGCCTTATAAAATTGTATAAAAGCATTTCACTGACAATGAGATTACATATCATTCAAACATAATATTTTTTGAGCACTGGGTCTCTATCAAACGAGCACCCTCAAGAACTTCTTTAAAGTAGTGCTCAGCAGCCATTCGGCCTATGGCCGAATCCCGCGCTGCAATAGTGGTAGCATCCATCTCCGCCCAGCATGCTTTAACACGGGCAAAGGCCATCCGTGCGCCCTCTATGCACGCCGACCTTTTCATCGCATTTATGCGCAGCACCACATCAAGGGACTGCTGCGCCAAGCCGAAATAGCTGTTCGGTTTTGGCCTTTCCGGCCATAGCTGATCCACAATAGACCTCATGGCGAGTCTGGACAACCTACTCAGCTCGGCCCATTCGGCTAATTGATCAGTCAATGAAAGCGGACGCTCGGGAGAATGGAATTGTGCCCAAAACATCTAGTCCACTTCACGGTCCGTCTGACCCTGGAAGTACTTGGCCGCATCGGCAGCACTCGCCGCCAAATCCATACACACATCCTCCGAACTCCACAACTGATCTAGAGAGGCATACCATGGATCTCCGAACTTCCTCCGCAACATAAAGGATTTCCCAGCCACAATATCCACGGCTTCCCACAGCTCCTCCTTCTTCACCCTCATAGCAAAACGGAGGTATTTTCTCATCACAGCAGCCTTCTCAAGGTCCGATGCCTTCGCTAGGTTTTCCTTTTCAAGAACCCGGCAACGATCGGCGGCGGCGTTTAATTCTATGCCCATCTTGGCCATCTTATCTCAGCTCTCGCCATGCACGGCCTTCTCGACTTTCAACTCTTCGGCCGCCTTCAAAGCAGCCGCATTACCAACCCTCGCTTGTTCCTTGGCTCGGGCAAGTTGTGCCCGCAAGGCTTCAACAGTGGTAGCTCCATCTGCAGTCACAACATATTAAACATACTGGCATCATGCTGCTCTTATTATGTGGAGTTTACCAGATAATGACACTTACCCTGTGCCTCGTCAAGCCTTTTGTTAACGAGCTCGATGTCGGCGTCTACCGCATCCAACTGCCGTTTTAAATGGGCAAACTCGCCAGTCCGGCTAGCCACCGGAGCTTCCATCACCTGCACATTAAGGTAGTATGGTTATTACCTGGGAAAACGATCCCCTGTTCGTCATCGTTTCCGATGACAACCAGAGTCTCAGGGGCTACTATCTACACAGGGCACACCTAGCATGTGCAGGACTATCATCCATTATTTTACGTACCTCAAAGCCTGTCTGTAGACTCATAAAAGCTTCATGCAATCCGCTTTCGGCGGACGCAATTCTCTCCACCACCATATTCATCAGCATACGGTGTTCATCTGAGATGGCTGCTCGCCCCACCAACTCCCTCATAACATCCGATCGCACACTAGACGGTGCCGGACTCTTTTGTCTGCTCTCTTCGGGATCCGGACACTGGGAGCTTCGGGGGTCAATGGGATTATCTTCTGGCCTCACCAGACTCGGAGAGGCCCTTCGCGACGACACTTCGGGGTCG